>NW_020957334.1:0-35957 GCF_003031625.1 Empidonax traillii | reverse complement strand
TAATTAAATCCCACCACCAGACTACATCCTATCTCTAGTTGCAAATTTGTCTTGTCCCCGGGGCTGCCTGACTTATTGTTTTCTTTTTGGTCAGCACAGCCTTAATGTCTAACCAGTCCCAACTTAGCTCTGACAAGCCCGGACTTGTTTCTGGCAGGGGCTTTTCCAAGCCCTGACCAGACTGTAACAGAACCACGACTGATGATGTCTTTTTTCTCTCTTTCTCTCCCTGCTCTGTGCTTTTAGAGTAGGTCAGGGACTTTCCAATCATGCTCAACTGTTCCTGGTCCATCTCGGGAGCAAGGCAGGTGTTGGCAGCATAAACAGTCATGGAATCACAGAATATTCTGAGTTGGGAGGGACCCACAAGGATCATTCAAGTCCAACTTCTGGCCCGGCACAGGACACCCCAACAATCCCACTATGTCCCCAAGAGTGCTGTTCAAATGCTTCTTGAGCTCTGGCAGCCTTGGGGCCATGACCACTGCCCTGGGGAGCCTGTTTCAGCGCCCAACTACCCTCTGCGGGAAGAACCTTTTCCTAATATCCAACCTAAACCTCCTTTGAAAAAGCTCCAGTCGTTCCCTTGGGTCCTGTCACTGGTCACACCGAGCAGAGATCAGTGCCTGAAGGATGGGAGACTGTCATAGGTTTACTTATTCTAAAAAAAAAACAGCTTGGAATTTTTTTCCCCTTCACCACTGTGAAAGAAAGGTGTTGAACGAGGGAGGGGGAGGGTGGTTGGCTAGTGATTCACACACACAAAAGAACTGGCTGGCAGCCTCACATTCCAAACTAATGGGCCTCAGAAGACTGGAGGAGGAGAGAGGTAAGGGTTTTTTTTCTCCTCTGTAAACAGCATCCTCACTTTACTTTTGCCCTAACTCAGGGAAGATGTGTGTGTGGAGGGGCTCCCAGGTTCATTTTGTTTTTGGCCAGGTCATCTGTCTGCCTTTGGCCCCAGTCTGCTTCTGTTCTCCCATGCCCTGTTCTGCTCCCAGCCCAGACCTGCCTTGGATTTCATAAGAGAAGCCAGGGCCATCTGTGGAGGAACCTTTGAGGGAAGTGGCCGCCCCTTTCCTCCTCTGATCCTGTGTTGGCAGCAGCTTGTACCCATTGACAAAGGGCAGGGGGAATTCCAGCCAGAGCCAGCTGCTGACAGCATGAGTCCATAGGAAGAACCCCCTTTCCCCTTTTCTCCTTCCCTTCTTGGTGGTGGTGGGGGGGGAATCTCCATTTCAGCTTCTCCCACGCACCGGGGCCCCCACATAGCAACTGCCAGAGCCCAACAGCACCCCCTGCCGTTCACCACAGAGCAACTGCAGGCTCTGCTCCTACAGTGATCCAACAGCACCCCATCCTGATCGTGTTTAGAATTGCGCCAAAAGGCAAAAAATACTGAACTGTTTTTGGTGGGAACTTTGGGTGCAGGAATGTTGTTTGGGGGTGGTTTTGTGTTCTTTTGTTGTGCTGCCTATACACATATATCCTTTAATAAAGAGCTGATATATTTTCTTTCTCCATATTTCCTCAACTGAAGTCTCTTAATTTCAAATGTACAATTGCTTAGAGGGAGGAGTTTGGTTTTCCTCACAACTCATCCTCCTTAGCAAACACTTCTGTCTTAATAAACTGAGACAGAGACACACCTACAGATTTCCTGACACCTTCCCACTCTTGTCCAACACTTCTCAGGACTGTGACAGCACACAGGGAAACTTTTAAAAACCTGGATTTATTCTTGCATCATTTCACTTGCACAACTAAAATCTCATGTGTGTCCAACATTTCCCAACCTAAACCCGGCAGGTGTCCCCATGGTGACTAAAGCTGGGAACTGCCCAATTCCTCACACGGGGAGACACATGTTTAGGACTTTTGCTTAATTGGACCTTGTCTGTAAAAATTTCTCTTTTTTTTAAGAAAGAAAAAAAGAGGAAACTGTATCCTTTGTTTGGCAGCAAAAAGTGCACTAAATAGTAACACCACTAGTGGGGAGGGGAATTTCACAAATCTGGGTATTAACACTGAAAAAACTAATAAACTATTTCTTTTATCCCTACTTGACCTCCACAAAATAGAAGGTTCTCATCACACAGTCTGCAAAGGCTGCCAGGATCTAAATTCCTCCTCAGTAACTGGAGGACTGGAATAGCGGAATTCTGCACAAGCTGTTACCAATGCCAAAAAGCCTTCCAGAAAACTTGCCACAGATTCTGTGGCTGCCCTATCCCTGGAAGTGTTCAAGGCCAGGTTGGACAGGGCTTGGAGCAACCTGGTCTAAGGGAAGGTGTCCCTGTCCATGGCAATGTGTTGGAACAAGATGATATTAAAGGTTCCTTCCAATCCAAAACTTTCTGGGACTCTGTGGGGGAGCCCAGCTGGCTCTGGGCTCTCTGTAAGTTAAAATACCAAAGATAGAACTTCTTCACTTGGCAGAGGGTTAACCACGGACAGTAAGGACTGTGACACAGAATGGGTATCCTGTTAGCAATACCGACCTATTGGGTTTGGACACGTGTGGTTATGTCCAATCATGAGTTGTCATGTTAGTAGTAAACCAATAGTGCGTGTACATGTGTCACCCAGAACTGTATAAAGGTAGATACACTGTTGTAATAAAGAGTTGATTTCCTGAAACCCTGTCGCTATCCCGCCTCAACTGTGACATCCTTGCTATACAATAAATCTCCATTTGTTCTGTCCTGCTCCTTTGCCTGCTGTTGGAGGCGGGGAGGGGGGGGGGGGGACTGCTGAGGTCTCAGAGCACCAGTCTGGTATTATTATTATTTCAAAGGGAAAGGTTTGCATTTGAAATAGGGGAGTTTGACGACAGATTACCCTTTAAATAAGTTTGGCATTTTGACTGACCAGTCAATAAAAATAACTATTATTTTGGGGAGAGATGAGCACTGGGCTTTTTCTTTTTAGTTTTCTTGTATTTCAGTAAAGAGCAAGTCCCACAGCCTGTGGGATGTTCTCCTTGGATGGTCTAACACGTTCCTGGTTCTGGCCAGGGCAGAGTTAATGTTTTGCAGTAGTTGAGGGGATGTGGCCAAGGGGGCATGGTTAGGAGGTTGTTCTCTACCACCTCACATCATTGCTGAGGGCAGGAGTAAGGGAGTCTCACTGCCAGGAAGGGCATACCTTCCAGTGGGGAGAAAACATGATGGGGAAGAGCAAATCAGTATTTGTTTATTGTCATGACTTTCCCTGTAAATTGTTTCTTTGTCTTCTACGTTTTCTTATTAATATTGTTGCTGTTACTGTTAATTTTCTTCTCTCATTGCTCTTTCCAGTAAGTTGTTCTTATCTCAACCAGTGATCTTTGCCTTTTGAGTTTCCAATTGGAAGGGGAGGGGAAGAGAGTGGTGCTGTAGTTTTAGTGGGAGTACTAAATTGAAGAATGCCATTCCTAAACCATGACAACCTTAACTGGCACCCAATGTGAGACAGGAAGGGTTGAGACAACAACAGATCTGCCCAGAGAAGGTTGGAAACAAATTTGATCTAAGTACTTTTTGTATTAAGTACAAAGCCACTGGTCACAAAGTTGCTTGGTCTGTCCATGTGGGTATGGTACCTGTATGTGCTCCTCATGATGATATTTGTCAGAGTAGAGAGAGGGTTCAGCTGCACCTAAACTCCTGTCTGAGAAGGAGTTTGGGAAGCAAGGGAGTCCTTTCTGCACCTCGTGACTCAACAGCAGGGCTTCTTTAAATAACTTTGACTAAGCCTTCCACTCCCACCCGCGTGGAGCAAGTGGATCACTCTGATCACGCAGTAAGCTCTGATAGGAAACCCAGAGATCTTGGAGATCATCACAAATTGGCCAGAATGTGAAAATTTTGGACTGTACTCAGAAGAGGAAGAGGAGTAGGTGACATATGCTGAGGAGGTCCTACCGTAACATCAGCTACCAGAAAATGAAAGGCAACACACTCTCTTTGCTGATAGTTCCTGCTGTATTGTAGGGACACATTGAAAATGGAAGGTTGCCGTGTGAATCCCTACATGGCGAGTCACAGAAACTATCGAGGGAGATAAGGTGGATCGAGTCAGGTTGCAGAGATGGCAGCCATCCAGATGACTTTCGATACGACTGAATGAGAGAAATGGTCAAAACTCTACATCTCCACTGGTTTGTGGACGGTGGTAAATGCTCAGTGGGGGTGGTTGGACCAATGGAAAAAGGCCAATTGGCAGTGCAGAGGTAAACCCACCTGGGTTGGTGAATTGTGGCAAGACATCACTGCTCCAGTAGAGAAGTTGGCTGTAAAAGTCCATTATATAGATGCATACGTGTGACCGAGAGGACGCGGAGTAACTGCACACAGACCAATGTGATCGATAGGCAGATCTCGTTTATTATGTGTTACAGTGTTTGTTTTATACTCTTACACACCTACATGTCACTACATTATTGGTTAACTATAAGTACATGTCGCTGCATAATTGGTTTGCAGTAGTTAAACACACTTCTTACTACTTAGTACATGTTGCTATATGATTGGTTTGTATGGGCTGTCCATGCAGAGATCCCCCCCGCAACCCAAGATGGGAGGTCCAAGATGGAGCGGGGTACCTGCTGGGGACTTGTGGGTCATGGAGAGAGAAGCCCACGCTGAAGCAAGTTTTTCCTGGGTAGGACTCATGGCCCTGTGGGGGACCCACGTCAGTACAGTTTATCTGTGAAGGACTGCACCCCCACGGAGAAGTGACCCACGGGACAGCAGATTTGGAAGAACTGTTGCCCGAGGGGTGGGTGAGTTGGAGAGGTTCATGAAGGACTATCTCCCGTGGGAGGGACCTCCATGGGAACAGGGGAAGGACTTAGAGCTGTGGCCCCCCTGTAGCCTGTGGTGAAGACTATAGTGACACAGGTGTCCCCTTGTAGACTATGGAGGACCTTCGGAGTGCACAGACCCGACTGCATGCCATGAAGGAGTGACCAATGGGACAGCAGAATGAAAAGAGCTGTTGCCTGAGGGATAAACAACAACTGACCTCCCCCTTTCCCATCCCCCTGCACTGCTGGAGGGGGAGGAGGGAGAGCATGGAAGGAAGGAGGGGTAGGGGGGAAGGTGTTTCTAAGACTGTTTTATTTCTTGCTTTTTTGCTTTTATCTTGTTAGCAATAAATTTAAGCTCTATCCCCGTATTGAGTCTGTTTTGCTCATCAGTGAGTCTCTCTACTCAGGAATTCTTCAGTTGGTTTTTTTCTCTCCTCTGTGGAGTTGTGGGGGAGGGCGGGGGGGGGGATGTAGCAGCTTTTTGGGGTATTTTGAAATCCAGCCAGGGTCAAAACCACCACAACACAGTACCTGAAAGATGAAGCCAGGGATGTTACTGTGACTGAGTATGTGGTGCTGCTGCCTTGTACATGATGTGAATTATTTCCACAGTCAAACTGAATCCGAGTGCTTTCCCTAATGCTGGAGGACATGAAGGGTGAGGAATGAAAGTGTCATTCAGGTTGGAAGGGACCTTCTTGGATATTTGTAAAAAACATTGTACGAAAACTGGGTGATAGTAGGCAACACAAGGAAGTCAATAAAGGAGCAGGCAAGGCAAGGCCAGAAAATGTAGGTGTTTGCAAGGCAAGGGAAGGTAAGGGAAGGGCAGGCAAGGCCAGGCAAGAAAGGGGTAGGCAATTCTAGGCAGAGGCTGGGTATATAATGCAATGCAAGGCAAGACAGGGTAGGCAGGCAAAGGCAAGGGGTGAGTCTTCAAGGCAACAGAGAGGTAGGCAAGGAAAGGCAAGGCAAGGCAATGTCAGGCATGGCAAGGAAATGCAAGAGTCAGGGTATATGGTGGAGAGGAAGAGCGATATGCATTCCCTGTGACCTCCTGGAAGAGGTGAAAGTTCCTGCAAGTAAAAAGGAACTCCAGCATGCTTTAGGATTACTGATGTTTTGGAGGAGGCATAGTCCTGATTTTTCCATCATAGTCTGGCGTTTATATGACTTTACTAAGAAAAGAGCTTCTTGGGACTGGACTCCAGTCTATGAGGAGGCCCTAAAAAACTGTTGGTCTTTGAGACCATAATATGCCAAGTTCTTGGACCCATTCATCCACAGGACCCACAGGACCACAGATGGATTGGGGTTTTGCCATTGTCCCAGTTTAAATGAGACAAAGGTCTTTTGCTGAGGATGGATTAGGAGAAAAAGACCCAAACTTCCTTTTCTAGCAATTATAAATTCGAAATTAAGAGGCTCCGATTGAAGGAAAACAAATTATGGAAAAGGGAAAAAATAACAGCCCTTTATTAAAAGGTATGTGTGTATTAACAGGAACACGAAAAAAAACAAGTAAAACAAAGAAGCAATACCCCTATACCCACCAATAATCCCCTTCAAGAACAAAACCGATAAAACTGGCAAAAGGAAAATTAAATAGTTCAATTTTTAGCACCCTTTGGTGCAGTTCCAGCCACAGTCAGCAGGGGGTGCCGTCGGGTCACTGGAGATGCAAAACTTGTAATGTCTTATACCATTCACCAGGTGGCGCTGTTGAGTTATCAAAAAGTGCAGAACTTGTAATGTTCTATAGTAGTCACCAGGTGGCGCTGTTGGAGCACTGGAGGAGTAGAACTTGTAATGTTCAGTACCGGTCACCAGGTGGCGCTGTGAGATCCTTGGTTGCCGCCAGGTGGTGATGGAGGAGGGGGGAAGGGGGAGGGAAACAGAAAGTTCTCCCAATGGAAGAAAACTCACGATTTTCAGTTGGTGAGGATTTCGCGGTGGGCCAGGCCCGCAACTAGCAACAGTTGAGCAGAGAACAGCAGCAAAACTCTCCTCCGACAGGAAAAGACAAAGAAGAAACCAGTCAGTCTCTCCTCCCTGCTGCCGCCACTCCTCCGGCTCCAGAGCTGAGCTCCAATCCCCCAAACCCCACCTCCTTCCACCCACACATCCTACCCTTCCTCAATTCCTCCCCCTTCATTGCTAGGAGATTAATGTCTCGGTCATTTAGGGATCAGGCCAACTCCTTTGTTTATCTGATGGCCCATTAACAAAGCACACATGCGGGGGGGGGGGGGGGGGGGGGGGGGGGGGGGAAGGAAAGAAAAAATTCCTTGCTAAAATCAGAACTATGAGAGTCATCCATGGACTGTCAATTCATATGTGGCAGCACAGGCCAGAGGGTTCCACTTGTCCAATCCAATTTCACTCACGCGGTCTTAAGGATGCTGAAAAGTGATATTCTGTATGGGGAAAGGGTTTGCTTGTGGTGAACTTGGCATCACAGGAAGCAGGTAAAATTGTGACACAGCAGGTCTCATACTGAGAGGTCCATTTAAGGTCCCCTTAAGACAGTTATCTCGGGTACACACCCTCACCCCCACCTAGCTGGGGTGGCACAAAGGAACACTGTCAGGAAGTGGTCTGCACAACTAGAGTACTATCACCACATTCACAGGGTGGAGAAAGGACCACCAAAAAGTCTCTCTGTACAAGAACCCACTCAGACTGAGCCCCAAGAGGCCCTTCCTCTTTCCCCCATTAAATTTGCACCTCCTTATACCTCTGATTAACAGAATGTTTGGTTTACTGATGACTCCTCTGCAGGTCTGGCTATGGATCTCATGGGGCTGTCACCCACAGGGACCAAGCTGCTGTCGCTCCTGACTGCGGCATGGGCTGTGGGACAGCCCCCTGCAACTGCTCCCTGCGGTTATGCCCAGCTCCCCCACAGGTGTCCCCAGCACTGAGGACACACAGTCAGTGGCTGTTGGTGACTGCGGCGGTGGCCATGTCCCTGCCCCTGGCAGGAGCAGACGGGGATTTGGGGGTATTAACTGAATTTATTGCTAACAAAATAGTAGCATGATAATGAGAAGTAAAACAACTCTTAAAAACACATTTCCCCCATTTCTCCCTCCTTCTTGGACTCTCCCTCTTCCCCCTCCAGCAGTGCAGGGAGGTGGGAATGGGGGCCATGGTCAGGTCATCACAGGTTGTTTCTACTGCTGCTCAGGGAGACGAGTTGGAGTCCTACCCCTGCTCCAAAGTGGGTTCCCCAAAGGGTTCCAAGTCCTTCCAGCAAACCTGCTACAGCATGGGCTTCTCTCTCTATGGGTCCGCAGGTCCCTGCCAGAAGCCTGCTCCAGCATCGGCTTCCCATGGGGTCACAGCCAGAGGCACGTCTGTCCTGGAACCGGCTGGCATTGGATCTGCTGGGCATGGGGGAAGCTTCTGACAGTTTCTCACAGAAGCCACCCCTGTAGCCCCCCCGTTACCAATATCTGGCCATGCAAACCCAATATAGGGGGATCCCCCGGAGGTAGGTTTTTTTGGGGGTCCTGGTGGTTTCTTCCAGCAGAGCCCGGCAGTGGGCGGGGGGATACAGTATCCCCCCCACCGCTGTGGGCATTGTTCTTCCTGAGTCAATCCCTCCATTGTCAGCCCAGAGCCACAGTCTCTGGTACCGACAGGGTGGGGAGGGGGGTACCCGTTTTGGGGACACCTCAGGAAGGCTGATGGGGGGGAACCCCAAGACCCATGGAGTGGGGAGAATGCAGAGCAGCGATACCAGAGCTGGGGGACCCCCGGTAGCCTTGAGGAGGGGGAACCTGGGACTCTAAAACATCAGACCCTGAGAAGGGGGAGGCCCGGCAGACTGGAGAGGGGGGGAGCATGGAGAAGGGGGACCCCTGGGTACCCTGAGACCTTGAAATGGGGAACCTGGAGAGAGGTGACCCCTGGGAACCTGGGGATGCCAAAATGGGGACCCCAGAGAAGGGGGTCCTCCAGGATTCCCAGGACCCCCAGCCATCTTGGAGAGGGGGTGAACCTGGAGAGGGGGGACCTTTGGGACCCCCCGCACCCCAGAGCAGAGAGTAAGGAGAGAAGGGACTGTTGGGACTCCCAAAACTCCTGATACCCCTAACCAGGGGGATCCTGGAGAGGGGGAATCCCAAGATCCCCAGCAGCCCAGAGAAGGGGGACCCCAAGAACACCAAAGTGGAGAGACTGGAGAGGAGGGACCCCTGGAATTCCCAGGACCCCCTAAGCACAGGGGGAACCCCCAGAACGCCAAAGTGGAGAGAGCAGAGAGAGGGAACTCCTGGGGTGGTTTTTTTGGGGTTAATTTTTGTGGTTTGGGTTTTTCTTGAGCTGAATCTTGGTGTTTTGGAGGGTTTTATGGACACAAGAGGGTGACGACTTCTAGAGATGGACTTGGGTTGGAAGAACCCCCAATCCAATGCACTCACACCTTAGTTTTTTCCCCCAAAACAGGATTTCTCATTCCCAGTCCTTGACCAGCTCAAGGAGGAGGCTGAGAGGAAGATGATACAGAACACCCAGGCTGGTCAGGAGTAAGCCACTCCACCTTTTCCCCTCTCTTCTCCATATTCCAGCCAAGCGTCACCTCTGGCTGCAGGACAACCCTGCTGCCGATGCTATCCTGCCAGGGACAGATTTGGGGGAAACTCCTTCCCCTTCCCTCTGGCATGGAAGCAAATCCCTTTCCTCTCCTTCATCTTCCTCTGGCATGGAAGCAAATCCCTTTCCTCTCCTTCATCTTCCTCTGACATGGAAGCAAATCCCTTTCCTCTCCTTCATCTTCCTCTCCTTCCTTCCTTCCTTCCTCTCCTTGTTCCTTTTCCTTTCTTCTTCCTTCTCCTTGTTCCTCCCTCTTCTTCCTCCTTCTGCTTCCTCCTTCTGCTTCTTCCTTCCTCTCCTTGTCCTTCCTCCCCAAGGCAATAACCTGAGGATAGAGATGATGGAAGACAAATCACAAATCCCCCTGGCAGGACCTGGTGAAAGAGACCATTTTGAATGGTTCCATGGTGCAGAAAGTCAACGAGGAGGAAAAGCCACAAAGATCCCCCATGGGGATGAGCTCCAAACCCAGTCCACAGTGCTCTGAGGAGGAAAGACCAACCCTATGCCAGGAAGGTGACCAGAGCTTCGGTCAGAGCTTCGGCCAGAGCTCCAACCTGGTGGTCCAGCAGCAGCTCCATGCCAGGGAGAAACCCTACAAGGGCTTAGAACCTAGGAAGAGCTTCAACCAGAGTTCAACACCTGATCTACCACAACAACCACACTGGGGAACAGCCTTACAAGTGCTTGGAACGTGGCAAGAGTTTCAGTAAAAGCTTCAACCTCATTACTCACCAGTGCCTGCACACAGGGCAGAAGCCCTACAAGTGTCCCGAGTGTGGGAAGAGATTTCAGAGCAGCTCCCATGTCATCGAGCATCAGCAGCAGAAAGAACTTCAACCTCAGCTCCAGCTTGATCAGACACCAGCGCATTCACACTGGGGAGAGCCCCTACAAGTGTCCCGAGTGTGGGAAAAGCTTCTCCGTGAGTTCTTCCTTAATCAAACCTAGGTACCCACCAGTAAGGGAAGCCCTATGAGTGCCCTGGCTGTGGGAAGAGCTTCATCCTCTGCTCCAACTTCATCACCCATCAGAGGACCGATGTTGGGAAGACACCCGGTGACTCATGTTGCTGGTGATCCACATTGGGAAGATGACTGGTTGGTCATCTCCACATCCTACTGATTCCCCATAGGCACCGGGTGAACAGGGGGGCAAAAACAGAGCAATGTTGGAGATTGATTGGAAAGAGAAGATTAGTTGACTTTAGAGCCCCAGAAATCTCACCTGCTCCATGGAATTGTGTCTTCTGGTGGTGGATCAAGCAACACTGGTGTTTTGCCAAGGGCATGAGGGTCAACGCATGACACACAGATGCCAAGTCTAAGGAACAAGTGTGTAATTTTACTATAGTGCAAAACAACCAAGAATTAAAGAAGGATAAGCTCAGCAATGCACTTAATCATTACTACAGAGAGCACCTCTCATCATCACCATCATGGTTAGGCTTCGCGAACGAAGATTTGAGAAGGACTCTACCCATGCTTACTGCAAGTGCACTGATGGCTAAAAAGGCCAATGCGAGATAGACAAGTCCGGTTGCAGAAGGCACAGCGGAAAGAATCCCTAGGTGATATTGACAAGATGCGATGTCTCTTCTCCTGGAGAGTGATCCTGCATGTGTTCTCAAAAAAAGCAGTGGCGTTATAGATAGTGTGTCTCCAGGTCTCCCAATTGGAGGTCAGGGTAGACCAATGATGATCAATATGACGAAGGTTGAGATATTGTTTCAGGGAGTCCTTGCATCTCCTCTTCAGGGCACCTCTTTTGCGACAGCCAGTGACAAGTTCACCATAGAGCACAATCTTAGGGAGGTGATAGTCCTTCATCCTGGAGACGTGCCCTGCCCAATGCAGCTATGTTCTCAGCAGCATGGCCTCAATGCTTGTGACTGCTGCCTGTTCAAGGACAAACGCATTGGTCACATAATCCATCCAGTGGATATTTAGGATTGTACGGAGGCAGGGCTGATTGAAGTGTTCTAAGAGTCGCAAGTGGTGGCAGTAAATGACCCATGATTCAGACCCATATAAAAGAGTAGACAGTACAATGGCTCTGTAAACACTAATCTTTGTACTTTTTTCATATGTTTATTACACCAAACTCTTTTGTGGAGTTTACCGAAAGCTCTATATGCCTTTGTTAACCTGTTGTCTATCTCTTTGTCAATTTTACCATCTGAGGAGATGATGCTTCCCAGGTAATTAAACTGCTGGAGTGACTTGAGCTCTGATTCGCCAATGATAATATGGGGATGATGAAAGACTCCCTGAGGTGCAGGTTGGTAGAAAACTTCTGTCTTCTTCAAACTGACTTCCAGTCCAAAAAGCTCAGCAGCCTCTGGAAAGCAGGATGTTAAACACTGCAGAGCTGCTTCTGTGTGGGCGGTGTCATCAGTGTAAAGCAGTTCACAGACAAGATGATTTAAAGTCTTAGTATGGACCTTCAGTTGCCTTAGGTTGAAAAGGTTTCCACTGGTCAGATATCAGATGTAGATACTGTTTTCTTCATTGAGATCTGCTGTGGCCCTTTGGAGCATCATGCTGAAGAAGACTGTGAATAAAGTTGGTGCAAGAACGCAACCTTGTTTCACACCAGTGGTTATTAGAAAGGGCTCAGAAAGTGCATCGCCATATCTGACTTGGCCACGCTGATCCTCATGAAGCAAAATGATCCTTTTGAGGAACTTCAGGGGACATCCTAATCATTCCAAAATCTGCCATAAACCTTTTCTGCTCACAGTATCAAAAACTTTGGTGAAATTACCAAAAGTTACATAGAGTCCTTTATTCTGTTCCCTACACTTCTCTTGCAGTTGTCTGAGAACAAATACCATGTCTGTGGTGCTCCTATTAGCTCTGAAACCACATAGGCTTTTCAGGTAGGAGGTCTTCTGCAATAGCGGATATTAATCTATTCAAAAGTATTCTTGCAAGGATTTTACCAACAATGGAGAGTAAAGTAATACCTTGGTAATTTGAACAGTCTGATTTATCTCCTTTCTTCTTATACAGAATGATGATGACTGCATCACAAAGATCTGATGGTAATTCGCCTAGTTCCTGACAAACGTACCACAAATTCGTGAAATTTAGCATGGAGTGCTTGGCCTCTATGCTTCCACTTCAGGTGGAATTCCATCAACCCCGGTTGCCTTGCCAGTTTTCACCTGTTGTATAACCTTAAGAGTTTCTCCCATAGTAGGGGCAATATCCAATTCATTTTTCACTGGTTGTTGTGCAATGTAATGAATAGTTGAGTCTTGAACTACACAGTTGGTACTGAAGAGAGTCTGAAAATGTTCAGGCCATTGATTCAGAATGTTTTATCTGCGAGAAGCATTTCACCATCTGCGCTGAGTAAAGGGCTTTGAAACGGGTGTGTAGGTCTGTACACTGTTTTCAAGGCCTCATAGAAGCCTCTGTAATCACCTGAGTCTGCACATAATTGAATCTTTTCTACTAGATTGATCCACCACTTGTCTAGAAGTTTCTGTTGGAGCTTACTGCATGCAAGAAGAAAGGCTACTTTTCTTACATAGCAAGATGGCTGAGCAAGGTGTGCTTGGTGAGCAGTTCTCTTCTTTAACAACAATTCCTGGATCTCTTGATTGTTTTTATCAGACCAGTCCTTGTTTTTCTTGAAAGAGAACCCTAAGGATTCTTCAGAGGACTGCAGGATGCTATTTTTAATATGTTGCCAAAGTGCTTCGGGAGAGGGATCTATGGGAATAATTTTCAAGTCTAGCTTGAAGATTTGCCTGGAAGTTGTCTCTCACTGTAGCTGTTTGAAGGTTGTTAACTTGAAGTCTCCTCCTTAGAATGCCACCCCTTTTAGGTTTGAACTTAAAGGTGAAGTTAAGTTCACAATGCACAAGGCGATGATCTGTTTGGCATTCTGCAGTAGGCATCACTCGGGTATGACGAACATTGCAAACATTTCTCTGTCGCACGAAGACATAATCAATCAGGTGCCAATACTTGGATCGAGGATGTATCCAGGTTGTCTCAAACTATCTTTCTGCTGAAAGATACTGTTGGTGAGTTGCTACTCTGCACAAAAATCTAGCAGAAGGCATCCATTATCTTTGCAGTTTCCAACACCACGCTTGCCTGCTACTCCTCTCCAGGCTTCAGAGTTCTTTCCCACTCTGGCATTGAAATCACCAAGAATTATGATCTTATCATCTGCAGGAACCTTTTGGGTAAGATGGCGCAGGTCGGTGTAGAATTTTGTCTTTTTCGGCAGGGTCAGCTTGGAGAGTTGAGGCATATATACTTAAGAGAATATGTTTCTTGTTGTGTAGTGGGAGGCATAAGGAGATAATACGATCAGAATGACCTGTCTGCAATTTTTCAAGTTTAGAGGCAATAGTTTTTAATCATGAAACCAACTCCTGTAAGATGACTTTCAGTTCTGGGTTTACCTGACCAAAAGAGTGTATAATCGGCACCATGTTCTCTAAGACTGCCTTCCTAATGGAGACAAACTTCACTAAGAGCAGCAGTGTGGATGTTGAGTCGTGACAGTTCGTAGGCAATAGAGCAGAGCAACACTCAGGATGTCCACTATCTGCAGTATCAAGCATGGTTTTGATGTTTCAGCATGTGAGTGTCAATTTGGAAACACCTTCAAAGGCATATGTATGCCTTTATCTCTTAATCTTTATTTGACTGCATCAAAAGATGCCCATTGGCCACGGTTAACCAACCGGGTGAAGGGTGGAGATGAGCTTTGGTTAGGTCACCTTTTCTAGGCCCCTCTTCATGTGGAGCAAGCAGTGGTCTCCTTGAAAAAGACTGCTTGGTCATTCAGGATGTTGCCAAACATGACTGTCATCTCCGGGGTCAGTCTCAGACCACCAATGTCCTGAACGGTCTGTATGCAGGGTTGGGTCTGCAGCTTCCAGTGTACCTTATCACCTGCCATTTTGTCCCTCGCCTGTTGCTACAGGACTTTACAAGTGTGGGTATATCCTTCAAGCCTGTGCAGTGGTTTTTTTAGGTGAGGTTCAGCATGCGCAGAACTGGTCCCACCCTCTACTCCTGAGGTTTATCTGCCAGGGCCTAGCAAGCTTGGACAGAGACAGCAAGGTCCTCAGTATGTAGGTTTAATTAGAACATCCTTCTCTTGGATGGATGACCTTACAGGACTAAGCAAGTTCCGTCTACCCGGGTTTGAAATTAGAGTTGTCCTTCTCCAAGGATGACTGCCAGAAGGTTAGTGAGCCCATTCTGCCCATGGACACATTTTATCTGACCCTTCAGTTTTGACCTGTCTGGCATGGGAGACCCTACCGGAGGCATATGCCATCGCCAACACAGCTCGCAATCTCATAAGGGCATACAGGCTTCTCCCCCACTAAAATGATTTGGACAAGCCCTTGTCTCCCTGCTTTTGCCCTGCAGCCTCCTGCACTCTAACCCAGGGACATTTCCTTGTCCTAAACACCCTTCCAAGATGCTATAATTCCAAAACAAACCGTTCCTGGGCAGAAGTCGCAGGCAAACCAAGCCCAAAACATCTCACCCTCACTGGAACAGAAGCAATCTCGACATACCCCTGGGTGGGGCGGGCACACATGTAAGGGGTCCTGGCATCCACCCGGGACTCAGGCACCTCCCATGGCCCCAGCCCAGCTTAAATCCCCCCAACCCCCAGAAAAACCCGCTACCCACCCTAACCTTACCCTCCCACCCACTGTGTCACCACAAGATCCCCCTTGCACTGCCCACCTGTGACCCTCAAAACAGGACTGCCCCGTCCTCCCTCCCGCCGATCCAGGGATCCCACAGGCCCCCCCCCCCCCCCCCCCCCCCCCCCCAAATGGGACTGTCTCACTCGCCTCCCCTGTCAGTCTGGGGATCTGCCAGACCTGTCTGGTCCCCTACTGGCTCCCACCTGGACCGACCTGGCCTGACCCCAAAACCCAGTCACCGTTCTCTATGGCAGGCGGCCATCCGCCATCTGCTCATCCCTTTCTGCCACGTCGCTGTCGAAGTAGAAGTGGCACTGGCCCATGTGAACTCCCCAGTGGTGGTTCCTCCATGGCAGTGGCTAGACAGCACATCTAGTGATTAAGAAAGTTACATCATTTAGATACATCTAAATACAGAAAGATAAAGATCATATTTTGCTAACAATTTACATATTTGATTAATAGCTCAACAGTTTCCAGCTACAACTGGACCAGGTAAGTGTGCCAAGAGAGAAAGTTTTTGGTGACCTCCTCCTTCTAATTGCAAACTTCTATGCACTCCAAAATTCAGTGGCAGTGACTTTCCCCTTGCAGCCTGTAAACTGTACACACCCCACAATGCACTGCAAGTTCTTCTCAACTAGATGCACCTTCAAGCACTTTTGGACTGGCAGAGTCCAGACCATTCACTACAGCTCCTGCACAGAAAATGGGTCAGGGCAAAACTAGTTGCTGGGTTAGCCCTTCTCTTCACAGCCTTTCAAATCCACAGCACACACTCAGGTTATGCATGTTCCTTCTCTTCTGCAGTGGCCACCCACAGAGAGCTGTAACCACCCACCATGTCACTGCCAGTGGTGATATCAGGGTCCCACTGCCCCCCCCCCCCCCAGGGTCAGCAGAGGGTTTGCTGTCCAATGGGGTCACCGACCTCTCACCTCTGCCCAGATGTGCTGCAGCCTGGCCCCTCACTTTCTCCCTGAGCACTCTGCCCACCCATCCGCTACTTGGGGTGGAACTGCTGCAGTCCGGCCTGGGTTGCTCCCTGGTGGCAGTTAAGTGGAGAAATGGGGGGGGGGGGGGGGGGAACCACAGGCAGTGTGGGGGAAAGGCTGTAGCTAAGGAAAAGGAAGGCAGATATGATTCTGCTAAGAGAAGAATAAAGTTGAGTAAAAAGGGAGAAAAAGTGTATCTTCCCAGTCATCACTTGGAAAAGTCTGAAATTATTGTCTGTTTAAGCAGAAATAAGGTCTTACCACAAAGTCTTAGGTGGTCTTGCCTAATGTTAATGCACCATTTAAGAAAAGCACCCACTAAAGTCTTTTAAATATTCAAGATTTGATTGCAAGAATGACAGTCTACTGTTGATACCATATGATCAAATCATGTCTTGAGCATGCTTTCATCTGTCTGATGGTTTGTAGGCAAAATGGATTTCTTGGTGGATGCTGTAGAGGTGTGTTTGATTTTAAATATGTGGAAAAGAAAGGGTTTTGCACCTAAATTATTAGAGACTATGGTTGAGGTCTTGGGGAAAAGAGAGGTTGTTTTGCTTTTCTCAAGTTGCCCTGTCTCAGCAGAGATGCAGGGAGAGTCAAACTGCTCACTTTTAAACACTAACCAGAGGGAGGGGAAACTCATCTCTACCCCATTTAAGTGTTTGAGTTACTGCTTTAACAGATGCTATCTGTGTGATGGTTTTAGTCTAGACCTTCCTTGGTAACCAAGGAAGTGGCCATCTTCCCAGTATTCCATATGATTTTTACGTAAACCAGGGTAAAAATAAGATAGAGATTAGAGACCTCTCTCTCTTCTCTTCCGGTGAGGTTCGGGAGCAGTGGGTCCTTGCGTTATCTAGAGGTTGAGACCTGCAGTGACCACTGGTCTGCCACACGGGAGGTTGGAGAGTGCTGGTTGTGTCTGGCAATCCGGTTTTTTCGAAGGGACATGGTGAGATTTTGATGCCCAAAAAGGGGGCAGGTGAATAAAACTCCTCAAAGACAGAATTTGAAGTCCATAAGCAGCAAGGTATTTATTGACTATCGACGACGCCAGGGAGATTTACCAGTTCAGGCCAGGTAAAAACTCCAAAGTGATTCAGTAAGAACAAGCAATTTATACAATGTTCTGATCATGATTACAACATAACTTTTACATATTCATATTATTGCATCATTTAATTACAATATTCATAACAGGTGGAGTTGGGGCGGAGATGGAGGCGTGGTTTCCATTTTGAGGAATATTTTAGTGGGAGTTCCTGTTTGCCTTCATCTTAGGGTCTGCTTTTCCAATTCTCATCCTCACGTCACCCCGGTGACCTTTAGTACTTTCTATTGTTCTGTGTTCTGATCATTCATGCTTAAAGAAACCCTTGGCTTTAGGCCTACCTCACTTATTGAAATGTCTACCTTGGCTCCTTTGGATGAGATTTATGGGCGTTGAGTACTTTGTCTAGTGTTTGTTGTGGTTCTTTTAAGGTCTGATGCCCTCAGCACAGGACAGAGTCTTCCTGTACGAAATGCGGCTTACAGTAAACGAAATGTAGCTTACGTTAAACTGTAAGTGTACAGAGGGCAGGGGGGTTCTTATGGGCTTGCAATAAAAATGTTTCGGTTAACCCCTCCTGCTTCATTCCCCCCTTTTCTTAGAACTTACGAATTCTTTCGTCAAGTTCTAGGGAAGTGTGAGTGTGCATTATCGCCCATAATATATGGGTCCTTTTGACTATAGAGTGTAACCCGTACCACAGCCATATATTTAAAAGGGATAGTAAAAGCATGGTTATTACTATAATTAGCATTAGATGCATTAAGTAGTTGAATACTTTTGTTGCTGAAGGGGATTGTCCTGTAAAGATATCCCACCAGTGATGTTGTCCTGTTTGTTCTATCTTAGTGAGGACATTCGTTATATTGGTGGAGTCGTGTTCAACCTGCCAAATCATTCGTTGAGACTTTTTATTCACTTCTTGGACTAATCTCTCTATGTCTGGATGCCTAAGCATTGCTTTAAAAAGATTAATTTCCATTCCTATCTGCAATTTTGGTGCATCATGGTATAAACTATATTTAGCTTTGATCAGTTGTCTAGTGGTAATAGGAACAGTATAATTAAAATCACAACCCATTATTTTAGTAAAATTACATATACAAAAGTTAGTATTATTCGTTTCTACATAGCAAAGATCAATAAAGACATAATCACAAAATGTTCTAATAGAAGCACATCCATTTCCTACATAATATACTTGCGATTGGTTTATATTATGGGGAAGCATTTCAAAAGTGCACATACTATTTTCAGTATCTAAACACAAATCTTCATTTTCTATGACTGCATTTTCCCAGATGTACCCTAGTTGCTCTTTAGGGATACAGGCTTCTGTACTGATTGATTGCCATTTGTTTTTGGAGGAATCATAGTGTGCCCATACGTTATGATTTATGGGTCTAATTATGACATTCTGGTGTATCGTTCCTAAAGTCAGAACAGGAAAGATAGTTCTTTCTTTAGCTGCACTAATAGTAAGCACATAAGCTTCAATTTGTTCATTTTGTGGATTAAATGTAAAGTTCACTAATTTCCACCACGCCTGATAATTTTTCTCAAATTGAGTGGTGGAGCTGTTTCTGGCTAGAATTTCTTTTATCTCCTCGGGTAGTATTCCAGATGTTCCTTCTCTTAGTATTCCTGCAGCTACAGGTTGTACCCACTGTTGTGTTTGTACGCACTGGAAGGCGAGTGCAGTTTTCTTGTTAATTTTTCCAATATAATCAGTGATTCTGAGAAAATCTTGGGACGTATGGTTGGTAACCAGAGTTAGTAATCGAATTGCTAGCGACTACGTTTCAACTAGAGTAAGCATGGATGAGCTTAGAGGCACTTTAGGTTTTCCTAGGTTGGACGTGACAGCACTTAGTTTATTTACCAGTACCTCTTGATTTATCGTGTTTAAAACTCCTAAACCCATGCCAAGCCACCCGGTTGCATCCCTCCATACGCGTCGTGGGTGTGATCTGGCAGCCAGCCATGCCTTCCAGCCTTTAAGGCTCTGTTGTATGACTGGTTGGCAGTCTTTCTGTATGTGTGTGATGTTTATCTGAATATTTACTTGGATTCTTTTCAGTGAGTATGTGGGATCTAATAGTAGTTTAAGCTCGTTAGATTGTCTTACTACATGGGGTCCTATAAAGGTTAGATTGTGTATCCCTTTACAGGTCGGAGTAGGAATTGTGATTTTGTCTGTTACCTTTTCAGGCGGTTCTGTGGTGGGCTTCGCTTTAAGCCAGATGATGAATGTATCAGAGATAGTTCTATCTCTACTTTCCCAAGAGCACTGGACTGACACTGATTGATCAAGTATTAATTTTGTTTCGCACTTGGCTATGTGTTGTTCGTTGTCTTTTATGCTATTTTTCCGGCATATAATTGGACCTTTAGCTTTAATCCAGATGTTCCTATTAGCCTGATTAAATGTGAGTGATTGGTTGGTCAAGGACTTTATTACCATTTCGATCAGTTTAGTTTTCTGCGTTATAGTATTAACACCTTTGCACCCTATTTGTATTATTTCGTTCTGTTGTCCTATTATAGTATATAATGACTTGGGGGGTTTAATCCAGTCCTGGTGTGTGTATGGTATGTTATTGTGGAGGACGTAAATGACCATGCCTGGTCGAGGCGCTGCCTCACCCGAAAATATTGATGTTATAACCTGTGCATTTGACCATGGCCATTCCATGGTGGTGTTTTGAGTGGAGATTATACTTATCAAGAGTCCACAGAATAATGTTGGGATTCGCCAGTCCATGGTCGGGGTTCTCTCAGGAATTCTCTTGGGGGTTCTCTGGAGCCTTCTTGACTCGGGAGTAGTGGATCCAAGCAGGTCGCTCCTTGATTCGGATCGCCGTGAAGGTGGTCAGCAGCACTTGGAATGGTCCTTCCCACTTTTCGTGTAGAGGTTTTCCTAAAAGATTCTGAACATATACCCAATCACCAGGATGGAAAGGATGTAGTTTACAGTCAGGTTGTTTGGGTTGGTTTTCTACCACTATTGTTGCATTTTTATCAAAATGTTTTCCCACCGCTATTACATAGTCATGTATATATTGATTGCCTATTTGATCCACAGCCTCACTGTTAACAACCTGCATTGCATAAGGTCTACCATACAGGATTTCAAATGGACTTAGTTTTTCCTTTGAGCGAGGTTTCACTCTTAGCCTGATCAGAGCAATAGGCAAAACCTGGTGCCACTGTAAATTGGTTTCTTGGCAGATTTTGGTAATTTGTTGTTTAATGAGATGGTTCATTTTCTCTACTTGCCCACTATCTTGGGGTCTGTAAGGGGTATGTAGTTGCCAATTGATTTGTAATGCTTTGCTTATTGCTTTTACAATTTTGGCACAAAAATGTGAGCCTCTGTCTGAGGAGATGCTTTTAGGTACACCGAATCTCGGAATGATTTCATTTAGTAGGACTTTGGTTACTTCCCTCTCTTTATTTGTCCTGCAAGGGAATGCTTCAGACCACCCAGAAAATGTGTCTGTCAAAACAAGGACGTATCTGTACCCCCCTTTTCTTGGAAGTTCAGAGAAATCAATTTGCCATACTTCTCCAGGGAATTTTCCCCTGTTAATTGCCCCTTTCTGTATCCTAGTCCCCATGTTAGGGTTATTTTTCAAGCAGCATTCACATCGAGATGTGACTTGCTTTATTGCTGTGAAAAGTTTTGGTCCCGCTATCCTAGCTTTTAAGTATTGATAAAGGGGGTCAAGGGCCCAATGGGCTTTTTCGTGTTCTGGTTTTACAAATTGCCAGATTAATTTTTCTGGAAGCACTAGTTGTCCTGTCTCTAACTGGTCCCATCTGTTATCCAGCATCTTACCTTTGTTCCTTTGTATCCACCTGTGATCTGAGTCTTGGTACTCTGGTTTAAAATTAGTATCTAATTCCTCTGGGGCTAGGGCTGATATGATTATTTCATCAGTTCTTGCAGTAGCTAATTTAGCTTCTGCATCAGCTTTTCGGTTACCTATTTCTGGAATAGTGTTACCTCTTAGGTGTCCCTTGCAATGCATTATGGCCACCTGATCTGGGAGTTGGACGGCTTCTAACAATCGTAGGATTTCCTCAGCATGTTTGGCAGCTTTCCCCTGGGTCGTCAGCAGCCCTCTCTCCTTCCAGATTGCTCCATGTTCATGCACAGTGGAGAAAGTATATTTAGAATCTGTCCAAATGTTAATTCGTTGTCCTTCTGCCAGTTCAAGAGCTCTGGTCAGAGCTATGAGTTCCGCTTTTTGTGCTGAAGTTCCTGCAGGTAAAGGATTTGATTCGATTACCTGTTCCGTTGTGGTTATTGCATATCCTGCCATTCTTATCCCATGTTTCATAAAGCTGCTGTTGTCTGTGAACCAGTTTTCTGCATCTTTGAATGGCTCCTCTGTGAGGTCTGAGCGGTTGGAATATACAGCTTTGATGGTTTCCAGGCAGTCATGCTCAACAGGCTCTGCTGACATTCTTCCTTCTAGGAATGAGGTTGGGTTGACAACATTAGTTACTTGAATGGTTATGTCGTCGGATTCAGCTAGAATTGCCTGATATTTCAGGAATCTGGAAGGTGACAACCAATGGTCACCTTTCTGCTCCAGTACTGCTGACACAGTATGGGATACTAGAACAGTCATTTTCTGACCCATAGTGAGTTTTCTGGCTTCTTCTATGTTTATTATTACGGCAGCAACTGGCCTTAAACAGGTAGGCCATCCTTTGCTTACTTCATCTAATTGTTTAGAGAAGTAGGCCACGGCTCTTTTGTGGGGTCCGAGTTTTTGAGCTAGGACACCCAAGGCCATTCCCTGTCATTCATGTGAAAATAACCAGAATGGTTTTGTTACATCTGGCAGACCTAATGCTGGGGCTTTCATTAATTCTTGTTTTAGTTTCTTAAAAGCCGTTTCTGCTTCTGGTGTCCAAATTAGAATACCTTTTGCTTCTTTTAACAGTTCATACAGAGGCTTTGCAAGTATTCCATACTGGTATATCCATAAACGACACCAACCTGTCATACCCAAAAAGACCCGCAGATCTCTCACCGTGTCAGGTCTGGGCATCTGGCAGATGGCTTCTTTCCTTTCTGTTCCCAGGGATCGTTGTCCTCCAGAAATTTCGTATCCCAGGTATACCACTTTTTCTTGCACCAATTGGGCTTTCTGTTGGGAAACTCGATATCCGTTTAATCCCAAGAAATTCAACAATGCAATAGTCCATTGTACACAATTTTCTTCAGTTTCAGTTGCTATGAGTAAATCATCTACATATTGTAGAAGGACGCCCTCTCCCTGTGGCCATTCCCATTGCTCCAATTCTTTGGATAATTGATTTCCAAAGATTGTGGGACTGTTTTTATATCCCTGAGGTAAAACTTTCCAAGTCAGCTGAGTTTTTCTACCTTTAATAACAGATTCCCATTCAAAGGCAAAGATGTCCTGGCTCTCTGGGGCTAAGGCAAGGCAGAAGAATGCATCTTTCAAGTCTAATACTGTAAACCAAATTAGGTTATTTTTTAACCTTGTAAGGAAGGTATAAGGGTTTGCCATCACTGGGTGTAGGGTTTTTGTGATTTCGTTTTGCTAGTTCTTTATTTCGCTAGTTCTTGGGTTTGACTGTGTATATCTGTTCTGTTTTTGTCCCATTTTGTCCCTTTTACTCCTTTGCCTTTGGGGATGTTTGGGATCCCTTTGCTGTGTACATAGTATTTTAACTGTAATATATGTAAAAATATATATTTTGATATAATTCGATTGATTTCGGGTTCTTCAATTTTTATAGTTTTTTTTCCTTTGCCCTAAGGGAAGAAGGGAGGGGGAAGGGGTTGTTACTATGAGTTTGGGCATTTGGCAGGGAGCCAGGTCCAAACCATCACAATCTGTCTTTTAATAATTCGTATATATTGGGTCAAATTTTCATATTGGAATTGTTGCCTAAAATCAAACTAAAAAATTCTCAGGACAGTTTGTTAAAGTAAGGTAGACAGCAGTTTGAAATGAGAGGGGGCTCCATTTTCAAATGACTTTGGAAATCAGAAGCTTTAGCTTAGATAAAAATTGTATCTTAATCAACAAAGAATTTGCTTTTTGGCATAGTAGTTGTCTTTTAGGACTAAAATTAGTTTCAGGATGTAGAATGTAGATGAAACATGGGAACTAATAGAGAGTGAACTGTAAGTACACCTGCAAGAAATTAGCTTATATACTTCAAGAAACTTAATCAATAAGAGATTGTTTTGGTAAGAAGCAAATTCAATTAAAGATTGTTTAAGTTAATGGGAAATTCTAGTTGTCTTTAACCAATGATGAATATATGTGTCCTAGTAGGTACTAAAACATTTAGTTTAGGGGTTAGGGGTCAACTGGATCAATCATAGATGCTAGGAAACCTGCCAAGTCGGAAGGAAGACACAACTGCCCCCCTCAGAAGAAATGAACACAAGATGGTGATCTTGCTTTATGAATGAACTCCAGGATGATATTTGACACCTGAATTATGACATAATTCGAGGTTGGACTTATGGGAAGGAGTTTCGATGAATACTGTATTTAGACCCAAAATTTGTACTGCTTCTTCAGTTCATGTATGGCAAATCAATTCCCCGTGAACACCCAGCTGGCATATTAAAGAGATGTCCGATCCAATGATTTCTGGTCATTGGATTTAGTTCCTTTGTTTCAAGGTCTTTATTAAGGCCTTAAGGTGCATAAAATACATTTTAGCACAAGCACACAGAATAGCTGTCACAATTTTATAATACTGGTTAATTATCATATCTAACCATTACATCATGGTCAAAAAACTGTCCATTCCCCGGACTTCCCTCAGGTCCTCCCCTAGACATGCCTCCCCAAATTGGATTGGTGGTCCCAAAAAAGCAATACTTCGTCCCACCTTCATCTTCATCATTCCTCTCTGTCCTGCTTGGTCCACTTTCAAGGATTCTGGGCCTTCTTTGATAGTTTAATCTAAAGTTATAACAAACAATGCATATATATTATGTTCTATTAGTGTTTAACATCCTGCTTCACAGAGGCTGCTGAGCTTTTTGGGTTGGAAGTCAGCTTGAAGAAAAAAGAAATTTTCTATCAACCTGCACCTCAGGAAGTCTTCCATCATCCCCATATCACCATTGGGGAAACAGAGCTCAAATCAGTCCAGCAGTTTAATTACCTGGGAAGCATCATCTCCTCAGACGATAAGATTGATGCAGAAATAGACAACAGGTTAGCAACGGCGTAAAGAGCTATTGGTAAACTCCACAAAAGAGTTTGGTGAAAAACACCTGAAGAAAAGCACAAAGATTAGTGTTTACAGAGCCATTGTACTGTCTACTCTTTTATATGGGTCTGAATCATGGGTCATTTACCGCCACCACTTGTGACTCTTAGAACGCTTCCATCAGCGCTGCCTCCGTACAATCCTAAATATCCACTGGATGGATTATGTGACCAATGCGTCTGTCCTTAAACAGGCAGCAGTCACGAGCATTGAGGCCATGCTGCTGAGAACATAGCTGTATTGGGCAGGGCACGTCTCCAGGATGCAGGACCATCGCCTCCCTAAGATTGTGCTCTATGGTGAACTTGTCACTGGCTGTCGCAAGAGAGGTGCCCTGAAGAGGAGATGCAAGGACTCCCTGAAACAATATCTCAACCTTGGCCACATTGATCATCATCATTGGTCTACCCTGACCTCCAATTGGGAGGCCTGGAGACACACTATTTATAAAGTTGCTGCTTCTTTTGAGAACACACACAGGATCACTCTTGAGGAGAAAAGACAACGCAGAAAGAATCGCATCTTGTCAATATCACCTGGGGAGTCTTTCCACTGTGCCTTCTGCACTTGTCTACCTTGCATTGGCCTTTTTAGCCATCAGCGCGCTTGTGGCAAGCTTGGGTAGATCCCTTCTCAAATCTTCGTTTGCAAAACCTAGCTATGATGATTAGATACATCTTCTACAGATTGGATGGTTTTGCTAAAATCTTTCCTTGAAAAGGACATTAAACAGAATTTCAAGAATTTGGCACAAAGGGTGAGAAAGGGTAGTTAAGGTGTTAAAAGTTTCATTAAAATTCTTCATACTAAGATCTAAGGATCTTAAGGATCTTAAGGCATCAGAGAATGACTGAAACAGTTTAACAGAGCTATACTAAATAGAGAGATTTTGTCTGTGTGCTTCCATTGTTTTCGGAAGGGAGGGGTAGCTTTCGACAAGATTCCTTGAAACAG
This sequence comes from Empidonax traillii, assembly GCF_003031625.1. Lineage (NCBI taxonomy): Eukaryota > Metazoa > Chordata > Aves > Passeriformes > Tyrannidae > Empidonax > Empidonax traillii. Next base: position 10,581 of record NW_020957334.1, on the reverse strand, counting down.
ACCACAGTTCCCCTTTTGAAGACTGGGGACAGGAGCAAGAGCAGGCATGCCAGCTACCTCTGCCTTTGCTTGCTGTGGGAAGAACCAGTCTGCCTGCGTTGTGCTGGAGGAAAGTGGTCTTAAGTTCACAATAATTTCAACATTAGGGCCTTACCTATTTACAGGTTTAGTTTAGGGAAAAAGAGAGTAAAATAAAAGGGTAAGTAGTAAAAGACTATCTGTGTTAACCCTTGTGTATCCCAGGTCATGCTCTGGGTAATTAAAGAGCAAGTTTTTGTAGGTTTATTGGGTATTGTAATTACACCTATTGTGAGAAATTTAATAACAGTTAAGACCAGGATATATTTGTTCATTCTTGTGCTATAAGTTTCATTTTATGAGTCCATTATTTATCCCAGTCGCTGCTTAGAAATAATGCCATGAAATATATATTTTTGGAACTGTTCACAGGAGTTTAAGATGAGTGAACAGAATGAAAGAAATTGTAGATCAATTATCAGAATTTTTCCATACTCCACTCCTTGAGACTCATGGGGTGGGGCGGTGGCTCATGAAGATAAATGTCACAGTTGGAGTGGAACACGACATGGCTTCAGGCAATCAGGAACCAGGAACAGGAACCTTTTATTACAGCAGTACAGCTACATTTATACAGTTTTAGGTGACACATGTACACACACAATCGGTTTATTAGAAACATAAATAACCCACAATTGGACATACATCTATGCATGTCTGAAAGCAATGACTCAGCATTCTTGACAGGAAATCCATTCTGTGTCACAGCCCTTTCTGTCCATGGTTGACATCTTGCCAGGTGTAGATGTTCCATCTTCAATTCTTCAGTTTACACTGAGACCCCAGAACCAGCTGGGCTCTCCCATAGATAAAGTCAATGATTGCAATCAAGTTTAGATTCTTGATAGTTGGGATACAATGTTTAAGCCAGGACATGATGTGGGAATTGTCATTATCATAACAGACTTCTCGAGGCAATTGGACAATATTAGTCAAGGGTGGTCTGTGTGTGTGGGGGGGGGGGGGCTGTAGCAGCCACTGTTATATTAATCACCATTGTGTATTGTACCTCATATGGTGCAAACCACTGTTTGTCACCTCCATGTTTTTGTCCTCAACATTAGCTAACAATGTGCTAGAACATGACTGTTTTCAGATTATCGAGGAGACTTATTCCAACAGACCAGATCTAAAGGACATGCCTCTGGAGAATCCAGATTGGGATTGGAGCAGTTTCATACAAGACAGTAAACGAATGACGAGATATGCCATAACAACTACAAATGTGGTAATCAAGGTGAGGGCCTTACCATCTGATGCATCAAGGCAGAAAGCTTTTGGACTGTGGTAAGAATTCCTGAGATGAGATCTAAGGTCAGAGGAGAAGTAAAATGGCTCAGGGAAGAAGAACAGAGCAGTAAGCTCACTGCAGATAAAGTCCTAATGGAATCAGAAATGAACAACATGAAATGATTTATCATTTCTATTTGCAGAATATAGGTTCTAGTATTGTAACATGACCATTTGAACCATTCTAAGCAGGACCTTGGTTATAATAGCAAACACAACTCCAAATACCCGAGGGGTAAGTAAACAAGAAGGAAAACCAGCTCAAAACACAGAGCTATAAGTTTGTGAGAGGGGTCCTATCATGGTTAGGAGTACCTGAATTAGAAAAAAAACTTCATAAAATGAAATTACCAGCCTTCCAAAGGCAGTCAAACAGAATTGAATGGCTCTAGATCGGCTTGTGGTTTCCAATTTGCTGTGTATATATGAATCAGACTTTGAGAATCCAAAGTGAGATAGAAAAATTAGAAAAAGATCATACTGGCTTTTGCTGCATTGATTGCTTATATAATTTGCAATGCAGGGTCGCACGCAGAGGGGTATGGGAGTGGGGGAGGGTTCTTTTTAAAACTGTCCCACACCACGCATCAGGGCCTTTGTTTATGGGTCTTCCTGCCCATTGCCTGACAGAGTCAGCAGCCACCTTTTTGTTCTCCTGTTCAACACCCCAAAGAGAAGCCTTTCCCCTGCCTGGCACTGCTGTCAGGGATCAACTCGAGTCCTTTGCCAGCCATCACAGCAGCCACCAGGAAAATCCCTCAACCTGCTGCCCAATCCTCTTTTCAAAGAATCCCAGAATATTCTGAGTTGGAAGGGACCCACAAGGATCATCGAGTCCAACTCTTAGCCCTGTACAGGACCATCCCCAGGAGTCACATCATGTACCTGAGAGTATTGTCCAAACGCTTCTTGAACTCTGTTAGGCTTGGTGCTGTGACCACTGCCCCGGGGAGCCTGTTCCAGTGTCCAACCACTCTCTGGGCGAAGAACCTTTCTCTAATATCCAACCTAAACCTCTCCAGCACAACTTCAGGCCATTGCCTCAGGTCCTGTCACTGGTCCCCACAGAGAAGAGATCAGTGCCTGGACCTCCTCTTCCGCTCCTGAGGAAGTTATAGACTGTGATGAAGTTTCCCCTCAGTCTCTTCTTCTCCAATCTGAACAGACCAAGTGACCTCAGCCATTCCTCATATGGCTTCCCCTCAAGTCCCTTTTGATGCAGCCCAGGATGCAATTGGCCTTCTAGGCTGCGAGTACACACTGTTGGCTCATATCCAGCTTTTCATCCACCAGAACCTCCAAGTTCTTCTCCACAGGGCTGCTTTTAATGAGTTCATCTCCCAGTCTGTATTCACGTCTGGGATTGCCCTGACCCAGGTGCAGCACCTTGCACTAGGACTTACTGAACTTCATGAAGTTCTCCTGGGTCCACTTCTCAAGCTTGTCCAGGTCCTTCCCTCCTTCTGTTCTGTCACCTGCACAGTTCAGCTTGGTGTCATCTGCAAACTTGCTGAGGGTGTGCTCGATCTCACTATGTCATTGATGAAGATATTGAAAAGCTCTGGTCCCAAGACAGATCCCTGAAGGACACCCCTCATCACTGGCCTCCACCTTCAAGACTCATGTTCAGTCCCCCTCCCCCCAGTTCATTTCCTAGGGAAGGACTGGTTGTGGATGCATGAACAAAACAGCACAAAAGATCTAGTTTACATAAGAGGCTGCAACAGGTGAACTGTAAAAGTAAGATATTACAATCTGCTTAAATGTTGCAGAAAGAAGGTGTCCCAGGTTGGACTTGGTTCCCAGTCAAGTGCCCGGACCCCAGGGACAAAACCTTCCCCCTCCCGTTCACTGTCTCCCAACTGACCGAAAAAAAAAAAGAACCCAAACCGAATTAAATTTTAAGTGGAAGATTTATATATATAAAGAAAATTATATACACTATTACACCCGCCAAAAGGGAAGAGGGAAGGGAAAGGGAAAAGGGAAAAAGGGATAAAAAGGGATACAAAGTCAAATACTCCCCTTGAGAGAAAGTGAGCCACACCACACCACCGCCGGCACTGTCTGCCTCTCAAGGTCAACCAGATGCGCTAGGCCTCACTCCCTCACCCGGGCAGAGCGACAGCAAAGCTACCTTCACCTTCAGTCCGCCAGAAGAAAGAGAGCCAGAGCTTCCTCTCTCTCCTTAATTATACTCTTGCTTACGTAGAAATCGTATGGAATACTGGGAACATGACCTTGGTTCCTTGGTTACAACCTGATCACCAAGGAAGGCCTAGACTCAAAACCACTTAGAGAAGGGCTGTTATTTTTCCCTTTTTCCACACTTTCTCAATTGGAGCCTCTTAATTTCGGATTTACAATTGCTTAGAGGGAGGAGTTTGGGTCTTCCTTCATAGTTCATCCTCAGCAAAACACTTGTGTCTCATTATACTGAGACATTTCTGGGGCCTAATGTGGGCCTCAAGAGAAGAAAAGTGAAAAAAGGAATAACTGCCCTTGTGTCATTTATACGTGTTTTTGAACCTGTAGGCACCGTGAGGTTTGGGGTCATTGTTTTCCTCTGGCATATAACCATGCCAAGATATCTGTCCCACCTGTTGATGCGTTTCAGCTTGGATATTAAGACCCTCTTTGCAATAAGTACCTTTGAGTTTTTGGATTGCATTTATGACATGGCAAACTCAGCACCTGTGATTTTCATCCGGGATATGTCCTCAAGGATACACTACTGCTCTAGTCTACACTGTGTCCTCTGGGGGTTTAAGGATAATGGTACCCATCCCTATGGAGAAACGCAGGGGGGTATATTTGCCCAACCCTTCATCCATTTTCCCTTTGGATCCAATACAATGGCCTCTGGGAAGTTTAAATTCTCTTTAGATGTCAGAGACATTTTTCTTTTTGGGCTTTTCATGCAAGTTTGTGACATTATGGTATACCTAATATACGAAGCTAGGGACAAGAATTATCGAGAACGTGCCCAGAAGCCTGCCCCAGGGGTGGAAAACCTTGAATGGCATGGGTTATGGGAGATGATGGGTAAATAGAAAGTTGTTCAGCTCCTACAACATGGAGGCTCACTCTCGAACAACTCCTAAACCCTACACAGATAATGAAAGATGTGAGGGAGAGAGGTTGTGATAGACCCATGGAGAGGCAACTGGTAACTGCAAGTGGGGGTTTGGCCTTTGCCTACCGGAAGCTGCTCAGTATGGTGCAACACTTCCAGAGAACATGAAAATACAAAAACAAGATGCCTGATACCAGGGTGACTCAGGATAAGGCCAATTCCAAGGGACAGAACAAATCAATGGAAGTTGCCCCTATCCAAAAGAGGAAATATAAGACCAAATCAGCCCGCCCACTTGATGACAGGGAGGCAGGACCCTCACAGGCAGCTAGCCCAGAGTCAGAAATCATCACTGAGTCCTTATTGTATAACAGCCTCCATAGCTTACGGGAAGACATTATTCATCACCCGAATGAGCCCATACTGGCCTGGATGGTCTGAGTTTAGGACTCCATGGGTGATGCCATAAACCTTGAAGACAGTGAAGCAAGGATGTGGGCATTGAGGAGGTGTTTGTGAGAGAATCTAAGCCCCTGTGTCTCTGGGCATGGCTGTTTGACGGTGTGAGGAAGAGGTTCATTTACAGAGATTCCTTGCAGGCACACCCTTATGCAAAGGGCTGGAAGACCATGGAGGAGGGGATACTATGCCTGAGGGAAATGGCACTGTTGGAGGTATTGTTTGAAAGGGATGGGCAACCCACCAACGATCCTGACAAGGTTAAATGTACACCACAGATGTGGTGGAGCTTCACACGTATGGGGTCATCCGCACACACCAGTTACCTGACATCATTTAAGGCTGGGGAGAAGTGAGAGCCAGTGGTGTCTATAACAAATAAACTTTGGTTGTATAACAGTATGATCCAAGGACCACTACAAGCCTGCATTTCCACTGTAGAGACATTGCTAAATGACCTCAAGACCCAAACTACAGAGATGAAAGATAAACAGGAGAAAGTGAGAAAATTGAGAGAAACAGTTCCCATATGGCACCAGTGAGAACCAGAAGCCTCCCAGCTAGAGAAGGTAGACAGACCTCACGAACTGAGTTGTGGTATTTCCTATCTGACCATGGAGAAGACATGGGACAGTGGGAAAGGAAACCTACCCATGCCCTGGCAGCCTGAGTAAAAGGGTTGAAAGAGAGAAAAAACAGAAAGTCTGTGAAAGTGAACGCAGTACCGGTATCCCGTGGGCAGGGATCTGACCCGCTACAAGGTACCTCCCGCCAGTATTTGCAGATGGAAAACTGTGACAAGCAGGACGAAGACCAGTATTAGAGGGACCCTGCCTGTAGCCAGGTAGAGGCACTGGAGAACCGTGTCTATTGGATGGTGTGGATCCAATGGCCTGGCATGTCAGACCCTGAGGAATACTGGGCTTTGGTTGACACTGGCACTCAGTGCACGTTAATGCCCTCAGGACATATGGGACCAGAGTATTTCCATTAATGGGATGACAGGAGGGTCACAAGAGTTGACAATGTTGGAAATTGAAGTGAGTTTGACTGGGAAGGACTGTCAGAAACACACCATTCTGACTGGTCCAGATGTCCCATGTATCCTGGGCATTGACTATCTTAGGAATGGGAATTTCAAAGACCCCAAGGGACATAGATGGGCTTTCGGAATAGCTGCTGTGGAGACAGAGGAGGTTAAGCAGTTGAATTCACTACCTGGCCTCTCAGAGAACCTCTCTGCTGTGGGACTGTTGAAGGTTGAGGAACAGTGAGTGCCAATTGCCACTACAATAGTGCATCATCAGCAGTACCAACCGAACCGAGACTCTGTGATCCCCATCCATAAGATGATCCATGAGCTGGAGGGCCAAGGACTGATCAGCAAGATCCACTCCCCCTTCAACAGCCCCATCTGGCCTGTGCGTAAGTCTGATGGAGAATGGAGATTGACTGTGGACTATCGTGGTCTGAATGAAGCCACCCTGCTGCTGAGTACCGCTGTTCCAGACATGTTGGAGCTCCAGTACGAGTTGGAGTCTAAGGCAGCGAGGTGGTACGCCACTACTGACATTGCAAATGCGTTCTTCTCCATTCCCTTGGCAGCAGAGTGCAGACCGCAGTTTGCTTTCACGTGGAGGGGCGTGCAGTACACGTGGAACCGACTGCCCCAGGGGTGGAAGCACAGTCCCACCATCTGCCAAAGATTGATCCAGGCTACACTAGAGAAGAGTGAGGCCTCAGAACACCTGCAGTACATTGATGACATCATTGTATGGGGGAACACAGCAGAAGAGGTCTCTGAGAAAGGAAAGAAGATCATACAGATTCTCCTGGGAGCTGAATTTACCATCAAAAAGAGTACGGTCAAGGGACCTGCCTGAGAGATCCAGTTCCTGGGAGTAAAGTGGCTAGATGGATGTCAACAGATCCCGACTGAAGTCATTGATAAGATCGCAGCAATGGCTCCACCCACCAGCAAGAACGAAACACAAGCTTTTCTGGGTGCCATAGGTTTTTGGAGAATGCATATCCTCGAATACAGCTAAATCGTAAATCCTCTCTATCTGGTAACCCGCAAGAAGAATGATTTCCAGTGGGGTCCTGAACAACAGCAAGCATTTGAACAGATTAAACAGGAGATTGCCCATGCTGTAGCCCTTGGGTCAGTCAGGACAGGACCAGATTTGAAGAATGTGCTCTACTCTGCATCTGGAGATAAGGACCTTTACTGGAGCCTCTGGCAGAAGGTGCCTGGCGAGACCCAAGGCCGCCCACTTGGATTCTAGAGCCGAAGCTACAGAGGGCAGGAAACCAAATACACTCCAACAGAAAAGGAGATCCTAGCAGCTTATGAAGGAGTACAAGCTGCCTCAGAGGTGATTGGCAACGAAGAACAGCTCCTCCTGGCACCTCGACTACAGGTGTTGAGTTGGATGTTCAAAGGGAAGACGCCCTCTAGCATCATGCCTGTGACGCTACATGGAGTAAATGGATCACCCTGATCACGCAGCACACCCGCACTGGAAATCCAAATCGCTCTGGGATCCTAGAAATCATCACGAACTGATCGGAAGGTGAGAATTTTAGTCTAGCAGATGAAGAAGAAGGGGAGCAGGTGGTAAGGGCAGAGGAAGCCCCAGCATACAATCAACTACCAGAAGAAGAAATACACTATGCACTCTTTACTGATGGTTCCTGCTGCATTGTAGGGACGAAATGTAAATGGAAAGCAGCTGTATGGAGTCCCACACGACAAGTTGCAGAAGCTATGGAAGGAGAAGGTGAATCGAGTCAATTCACAGAGCTTTGAAAGCTGTCTAGTTGGCGTTGGACATTTCTGAATGAGAGAAGTGGTCAAAACTTTACCTCTACATGGATTTGTGGATGGTGGCCAATGCTCTGGTGGTTGGACAAATGGAAGAAGGTCAATTGGAAACTTAGAGGAAAACCCAGCTGGGTTGCTGATATACGGCAAGACATTGCTACCCGGGTAGAGAAGCTGATTGTGAGAGTCCGTCACATAGATGTTCATGTGCCCAAAAATCAAACCAGTGAAGAGCATCACAACAATGAACAGGCAGACCGAGCTGCACAAGTTGAGGTGTCACAGGTGGATCTGGACTGGTAGCACAAAGGAGAGTTGATCTTAGCACATTGGCCCAGGATGTCTCCAGCCATCACAACAGAGATGCCACCTACAAATGGGCATGAGATCGAGGGGTGGATGTAACCATGGACACTATTTCTCAGGTTATCCATGACTGTTAGACATGTGCTACCATTAAACAGGCTAAGAGACTGAAGCCCCTGTGGTATGGTGGACACTGGAGTAAATACAGGTACAGGGAGGCTTGGCAGGTTGATTACATCACACTGCCACAGACCCATCAAGGTAAGCGCTATGTGCTCACCATGGTGGAAGCCACCACTGGATGGCTGGAGACGCATCCGGTGCCCCACGCCACTGCCAGAAATACCATCCTGGGCCTTGAAAAGCATGTCCTGTGGTGACATGGCACCCCAGAGCGAATTGAGTCAGATAATGGGACACACTTCAAGAATAGTTTAGTTACCACCTGGGCGAAAGAACATGCCATTGAGTGGGTGTATCACATACCATACCATGCAGCAGCTGTGGGGAAGGTTGAACAGTGTAATGGATGGTTGAAGACCACCCTGGAGGCATTGGGTGGAGGGACTTTCAAACACTGGGATCAGCACCTAGCGAAGGCTACATGGTTAGTCAACACTAGAAGCTCCGTCAATCGAGCCCACCCTGCCCAATCAGAGTCCCTTCACACTGTAACTGGAGACAAAGTCCCAGTGATTCACATGAGGGGTATGTTAGGTAAAACAGTTTGGGTTAACCCTGCCTTCAGCAAAGGCAAATCCATTTATGGGATTGTTTTTGCCCAAGGACCCAGTTGCACATGGTGAGGGATGCAGGAAGATAGAGAAACCCGGTGCATACCTCAAGGGAATATTATCTTCGGGTGAACAGACCATAACTCTGTATCTGTATCCATATTTGTACCTACATATTTGTGAATGTGTACATAGTTTGGAATAATGCATGAATATATGGAGCTCAAAAAGTTAATTTGATAGAGTGTGGTGGCATGGGAAAGGAAAAATTAGGGGTGCATAATGTCATTGTTTTGCTTGTTCTGGGAAACTAAGTAGGAATTTTCCCTTCCCCCTGCCCACTGTGTGAAAGGGATGTTGAATGGGCAGGTTGACTGTGCCTTGGGCAATGGACTAACACAAAAGAAGTGGCTGGCAGAGCCACATTCCAAGTTGATGGCCCTCAAGAGTCTTTGGGGAGGGGTGAGGAGTGTTCTTTACTTTTTTTTCTTCTTCTGGGAAACAGCAGGGACTTCATTGTTACCTGAGTTGGGACAAGGTCTGGGTGGCAGGAGCTTCGAGGTGGTTTTATTCTCAAACTTGTTGCCCGGCTAGCTCGGTTTTACCCAGTCCAGATCCTGCTTGGATTTTTATCGGAGAGGAACTATTTGGGAAGGAGGTCACCTCCTTCCCCTCCTCTATTCCCATTTTTTTTTTTTTTTGGCAGCGGTTCTTGTGCACATCGAAGGAGAGGGGAAGCCATGCCATGTGTTCCAGTCGCAGACAGTGAGTTTCAGTTGGGAAGAACTTTTTCTCCTTTTTCTTCTTTCCTGCTGATGGGGAGGGAAGCCTTCCATTTTTGGCTTCTCCAGTACACCTGGGCCCCCCCCCTCCACCTGGCTACTACCAGTGATCCAACAGCACCCCCTGTTGACTGGTTAGAGTTGCACCAAAGGACACAAACGGAACTGTTTACTTTTTTTTTGTTTGTTTTGAAGGGGATTATTTTTGGGTATAGGAGTATTGTTTGGTTGTTTTATTTGTATTTTTTTGTTGTTCTGCCAATACACATATATCTTTTAATAAAGGGCTAGGTTTTTTTCCTTTTTCCACACTTTCTCAATTGGATCCTCTTAATTTCGGATTTACAGTTGCTTAGAGGGAGGAGTTTGGGTCTTCCTCATAACTCATCCTCAGCAAAACACTTGTGTCTCATTAAACTGAGACAACTTGTAAATCTTGCCAATCTGGATTATGAATTTCAATTAATATTTTAAAGGATCCATACATTTTCAGATTTTCTCAGTACAACCCAGCAGACTCCTTCCAATGCATCACATCAGTGGTTGAAAAAGGAACCTTTACATATACAGACTCTCTATCTGGTCCCACAGCCTGTAACAAGGGGGTCTGTAACAGAGTTTTGGTGTGCTTGAGTTCTACCTGCAACTGGACTAAATGTTGCACCTTCTCCAGCCCTCCCATCAATACTTTCCTGGTCCCTGTCATCAATATCCTGATCCCTTCTCAAAGAAATCAACAATTACACATCCTCTTGCTCATTATCTGGTTTCAGACATCTTTTCCCAATACTACAAGCAGAACAGCACCGAGATAATTCCTTTTTCTCTTTCATCATCATTAACACACTTGAATTAGACACCAATAGTCTGCAATTCTTTCTTGTTTCATGATCATTTTTCAACAAGAAAAATAAATCCTCATATGGGACTTCATCCCACTTATCCCATCTTCTGCAAAATAACCTAAGTTCCAACATGGTATTATAATTTAATGTTCCCATTTCTGGCCATACTTCCTCATCATCCAAT
>NW_020957333.1:61972-64023 GCF_003031625.1 Empidonax traillii | reverse complement strand
CCCTTATTAAATTCATGGACAACCCCCAGCTGGGTGGGAGTGTGGATCTGCTGGAGGGTAGGAAGGCCCTGCAGAGGGATCTGGACAGGATGGATTGATGGGCAGAGACCTACAATGTAAGAGTCAACAAGGCCAAGTGCTGGTCCTACACTTTGGTCACAGCAACCCCCTGCAGCACTACAGGCTGGGGACAGAGTGGATGGAGAGCTGCCCAGCAGAGGGGGACCTGGGGGTGCTGGTCAACAGCAGCTGAACAGGAGCCAGAGTGTGCCCAGGGGGCCAGGAGGGCCAAGGGATCCTGGCCTGGCTCAGGAAGAGTGTGGCAGCAGGAGCAGGGCAGGGATTCTTGCCCTGCACTCAGCGCTGGGGAGGCCACCCCTGGAGTGCTGTGTCCAGCTCTGGGCCCCTCAGGTCAGGAAGGACATGGAGGGGCTGGAGCAGGGGCAGAGAAGAGCAGGGAGGCTGGGGAAGGGACTGGAGTACAAGTGCTGTGAGGAGAGGCTGAGGGAGCTGGGGTTGTTGAGCCTGGAGAAGAGGAGGCTCAGGGGAGACCTCAGCACTCTCTGCAACTCCCTGACAGGAGGGGGGAGCCTGGTGGGGGTCAGGCTCCTCTCTCAGGCAGCCAGAGACAGGACAAGAGGACATAGGCTGCACCAGCAGAGGTTTAGGCTAGACATTAGGAGGAATTTCCTCACAGAAGGGGTGATTAGACATTGCAATGAGCTGCCCAGAGAGGTGGTGGAGTCATCATCCCTGGAGGTGTTTGAGGAAAGACTGGACGTGGCACTCCATGCCATGGTCTAGTTGACACAGAGATGTTTGATCATAGGTTGGACTCAGTGAAAGATTTCCTCCCCACTCCTCCAGCAGTCACTGTCTGTCACAGAACAACTGCCCCAACCCATTGCTAGGCCGGAGCTGGAATCTTCCCCAGACCACTGGTTCTATGGATTTTTGGCTTTCCTTCTCTTCTGCTTCCATTGCCTGATATGCAGCATGGACACTTGATGCCCAGCAGTGGGCTTGCAGTGTGTTTGCAGCATGCTGGCTCTCAGAGACCCGGCCATCAACACCTGGCTGTCACTGAGCTGGACACCCTGCCGAGCTGGGGCACTGTCAGGCTGGCTGCTGCCTCCTCACTGCCCCCACTCATCTATTAACACTTGGTTTTGGGAAATGGGACCCCTTGGACACCATGATCTCATCTATCCAGGGTGTTCAGGTGTCTGGGGGAAGTTGAGGGCAGCCTGGAGGGGCCGAACCTCTCCCCACCCTGACATCGCTCCTGCTCTGAGCATCTCCCAAGGTCCAAAGGCAACTTTTTCGTCCCCCACGTCTCAGCCTCGCTGCTGCTCCTCTGTGATACTGGAGACCCACTAATCCTTTAGTCGGATAAACAATCCTCGGGGGAGGAAAGTAGGGCAGACGTGCCGTGCCGAGCACAGCCCGGAAAGTGAGAAACACCGAGCAGAGCGGCTTCCCAGCACATCACAGAGGGAAGGAGGGAGGCGGCAGCTTCCCCCCGTCAGGGTTTGTCCAACCACAGATGACAGGGGTCAGGGCAGTGACGGGCTCGGTGTGCACAGGGCACCAGGAGGGGGGTCCCCAAGGCAGCGGGGACACCGAGGGGGCTCCCCAAGCGGCTCCGTGAGGCTGGTCCCGCATCCTGACTGCGCTCCAGGGATGATCAGCCGCTCTTGTTGGGAAGGCGAAGGTTGTCCCACCGGCCCTGGGCTGTGGCCACTGCTCCGCTCGGGAAATCGCCTCAAGCCGTGCCAGGGAAAAGAAGGGCAAATGTTCCCCTTGAGCAATTGTGTCACCGCGCGGGGATGTTTTTGCCAGAACAGCCTTTTCGGCCGATGTTTGGCAGGAAGGTGAGGCCGGGAGCGCGGGGCAGGGAGCGGCCCCATGGGGAAGCCCCGACCCCCCCCGCCTTCTGTACTGCTTCGACTCCCGGGCCGGGCCCCCCGCCCCGAGATAACACCACCCCCCCAGCGATCGGGGGTCTCTCTAAATCAAACGGGGTGACCCCCCCCCCGCCCAGCGGCCCC
>NW_020957333.1:49258-60151 GCF_003031625.1 Empidonax traillii | reverse complement strand
TGTGTTTGTTTTACAGTCTTGAAGACAATGAGGGGAAAAACCCCTTATTTTTAATCCATCTATAAAGAAGAACAGCCTCCAAAAATATGCTAAACTGTCTGGGTCCAAAGTAGTTTCCTTCTGAAGTCATTCCACTGTCTGTTTCCCAGGTGGTTTAATTGCCAGGAACTTGAAAGCCTAAAAATTTTACTCCTTCTTTTCTTCCTGTGAATAGCCAATTAGGTAGGGAAAACTTCATTTGTCTTTTAAAAATACTTGTGCTGCTTTGATATGTGGTTTTAATATTATCTGGAGCGAGTCTTAACCTGAAGCCATTGGGTCAGGATCTGTGCTGGGCTGGTGCTGGCACACTTTGTAGCACTCAGTGAAAACTGGGGGAGAGAACTGTCCTTTTCTGTGCTGTGTTTTGGGAGGAGTCGTTGTGTGGATGGTTTTTTAAAAAATAAATAATCAAGCCCACAAAGAAACCCTTTCGTATCTACTCATCTTTTACTTCCTTCCTTTGAGACTTTTTGGGACTAGATAAGAAATAAAATGAATGGGACCAAGTGGAATGAGGTCTTTGCTGCAGGACCAACTCCCTTTCCTTTCCATTCTGCCTCCTCCAATAGTGGAATTAAACATCAAGGACACTTGGCACAATAATGTCCAGGAGTTTTGTTGGCTTGTTGTTCAGCCCCTTCTTAGCTACACAAATGGATTTTGAACTCAGCTCTGTCAGTCACATGTAGTGGTCAGAGTTAGAAATAGTGGTGTAGGAGGGTTTCAGTCTGGGAAAGTTTATCTTTATTAATTTAAGGCTTGGCCATTTCCCCTACCACTGTTTCTAAAGGAAATTTGGCTGCACTCTAATTTTAGCTTTTTCATTTGCATCCATTCGAGCAGTTTGCATCCTTGCATGGTAGTTTTATTTAGGATGACTGCAGTGGTGCTCCAAAGTCACAGTTCTTATACTTCTGTATAGTGGAAGATCTGGAGCTGCTTGTACAGGAACTTCTGTCATTTAGGATGAATTATATTAATGAGCTTGATGAAATGTTTAAAAGGCAAAGAGCCCCATTTATTGTCACTCTCCTTCATGGGAAGTGCTGCCTCTCCATCAGTTTTTCGGGGTGAAAGTGGCCATGGAGTTGGCAGCAGCAGTTCCTGCGTGCAGCTGGTCCTGTGTTCCCTGGTTGTGGCTGCTCATCAGTGTGAGCTCCAGGACTCCAGGACTGGACTCCAGCTCCAGGACTGGCCATTCCAGCAGGGCTGGACGAGCGTTACTGGCTTATGGGGACCAGCACAGGGGAGCTTTGGGGGATGTGAGTGTGGTTGCAGTCAGAGCTGCTCTGCTGAACTAGTGCCTCTTTATCTCAATTCCAAATTTTCCTTTCTTTGGTGAGTGTCCCCACAGTCAGAACTGCTTGTTTTGTGGATCACAACAAACTGCTGTTTGTTACCGAATTGCCTGAGCCAACTTTTGGGGGAAGGAGCCGAACTGTGTGTGCAGGGCTGGGCAGGGCAGGGAGGCTGCCCAGGGGATGTGACCCCAGCAAAGCCAGCAGTTCAGGGCTCTGCTCCCAGTTAATTTTGTAACTGGGATGGTGAAAAAGCAGGAACTTTTCAGGATGAGTTTTGAACGGGTCGGTCTGGAATTGAATTCCTGACCTCTGGATAACTGTTAGAAATATAGGAAGGCTTGTACTTATCAAAATGTGATCTGTGCAATAATTTTGCTCTTGAAGATTAGCTATTATTGGGTTTTATTTTAAAAATTAAATTTGAGGTTGTGCAGATGTGTGCTGGCTCATCAAAAAGGCAGGGAAAAGCAGCAGTAGGCAAAAGAGCTTTCTTTTACCTTTGAGGGAATTTAGACTGCTCTGATTAGAGCCTCAGCCTAACAAAGGCCATGCTTATTAAAAACAAATGCGTGTCCTATTAGTCACCAATATCTGGCAACCTTATGCACTTCAGATTTATCGTGAACTCTGCTTAGGTGGTCTCTGCTAGAGGGAGTCTCAGTCTTCTTGATTGTTCAAAAGAATAATATTCTTGTTTTTCCAGAATAATAAAATACTGTATTTACAATTCTATCCTAAACTTGTTCTGTTTATTTTCCCTTTCTTATCAACAATGTGTTGCCCTGGATTTTGAATTCTGACTTTTGCTTGCGTTGTACCAGGATCCCGAGGTATGGGCGGGTGTTGGGTGGGACTGTGCTCTAGGTCTGGGTGTTGTGGGGCCTGGCCAGGCAGGGAGGCAGAGTGAGGGTGGTGACTGGGTTCATGGATGGGTAACGTGGTGAACAATAACCCACCACTGGCACAGGGTGCTGGAGGAGAGGGAAATCAGGAAGGACTGAAGGACAGGATGTAAATGGGTTGCTAAATGAGGCTTGTCTATGTCCTTAGAACCATTTGATGATGAGTGCTGCTAGGTGTTGGTTCACATCACTTCCAAGATGAAACCAGTGCATCTTTCCATCACCAGTGTGGCCCTAAAGGCATTTGGGGAGTGAATTTTCAGTTCTGGTGAGGTGTGTTTAGGGACTATTGAGACTCTTAGCTCTCCTTTGGAACTTTCTTTTCTACTGTGTTATGACTTCTGAATGTGAACAGGCAATGCTGTCTGGTGGCCTGTTCCCAAATTTAGAAACTTTCCCAAGGTCTAATCACTTAGTCCAGTGGATTGAAGGTTGCTCAGCTCCCGGAAAATAAAAGTTTGTGGGTTGTGTTTGCGTGTGGGACCTCCAGCCTTGGCCTCTTTCTCCTGAAAGTGGAAATGCTCATTTAATGCTCAAGATTGAGTATTAGCAAGAGGCACTTGGAGACTGTGGGGTAGAGAGAATGTTTTTATTGAGCTGGGATTTGGTTGCTTTCCTTTTGACTTCTCGAAAATGCTCTCCTACAAGCTCTGCTGGAACATGGGGCAGCCCTGTGAAGGGAGCCTGGGAGTAACCAGCCACAGGAGTGCGGGACCCCTGGAATTTTCTTCCTGTGACAGATGGAATTAATGACTGAGGAGCTGTTTATGCGGTTTATGCCCAGAACTGATATAATTTTAAAATGCCAGAGGATGGGAGGTGACCAGAACCTGGAGAGGCAGCTGTGCTTTCTGCGGCTGCAAATTCTTGGGAATTTGGGAAGGTAACTTCCTTCAGAAACAGTTGGAAACTTCAGGGGTTTTCCCAGCTGGTCTAGCTCGTGGATATTCTTACCTTTGGCTCTGGACAGGGCTTTGCTGTAGGACAGAGCCCACTGCAGCCAGCAGATCCCTGTGCAAGGTGCGTGACCTCCGGCCCGTTCTTGGAACACCCCATGGAATTAGTGATGAAAACCTGTTTGTCTGGAAAATAAAGCTAACAGAATCCTAGAGTCAGAACTCGTAATTAAATCTTTTTTTGTCTCTCTGTTCTCATACCCCAAAAAATGGGTTAGGCAGTTAGCCCAGGAAGGCACTGAGCTGGTTTGGGCTGTCCCGGGTGGGCAGCTGTGGTGCCTTCCACGATCTGCTGGCTGCCCCTTGCTGCCTCTGTTGTGATTTGCCTGTTCAGCTGTGCTCACACAATTGTCTGTCTGTGCTGTCAGGCAGATGGGATGCTGGGGGGGCCATCCAGAGCATTTCAACAACCCCCCCTGTCGCAGCAGAGCCAGGGGCCATCAGCAGCCCCGGGAATGTGTTCCAGGGGCAGGGAGGCAGCGAGCTGGAGCAGGGCCCTGCCAGAGCTGCATCCTCAAACAATGGCCTGAGGAGAGAAAAGCTGTAATAACACTGAAAGGCAAGTACAATCCTTGGCCCTGGGAGAATGCTGGTGAGCTCATCCTGGAAGTGTGTGATGAGAAGATTCTTCTGTGATTGTGGAGGGGTTGGGAGTGTTTTTTGCCCATGTCTGCTTTTCTGTAGGAAAAACAGATCATATGAATGAGGAAGATCAGCAAATCTGCACTTTGAACTTAAGTAGGGAATATTCCCAAGGCTGAAGGAAGCTCCCAGAGACTGGCTGCTTTTTTTCTTTCTGCTTGAGCCAGGCCACTTGAATTCCAAAGCGTGTGTGATACACAGTTTGTGGAGCCAAAGGGAGGGTGGCTCAGCTGCTTCAGCCTTGTTCCTGTTTCTTGCTCTTGTCGATAAGCCCCAAAATAGAGGGAACCTCCTACCACAAGATGTACCTTTTGTTTTCACAATTCCTTCCAGGAATGCCGGGTGTTGTGTGCTGAAGATCTCCCTGCACTAACATTTTTCTGTTAACATGGCAACACTGCCTGTGGAGGCAGAGCTTGTAGCTCATCTCTTACTTCTCATGCAGCCTACTAGAACTCGTTTTGCTGGATGAAGTTCTGCTTTGCTTTGTATCTTGCTTGTAGTATCAGACGTCTCCTATTTTCCTCCTTTTTGTGCCCAACGTATTTATGAATTAAATTATTGGAATGAAACGCCCTATATGACTCCAACAGGGACTGCAAATAATTGTTTACTTGGGTGTTTTGCATTTTTTAATGAAAACAGAGCAGGTTTATACTGTACAGAGGCTTTTGTTGGGCAGACAGGGGGCCTGTTGCCATGTTTTTGCCTGTAGTGTTTTTTAAAATGTGGCTTGCAGCCTTCCTCTGCCAAAGGACATCTCTTATCTCTGCCTGCTGAGGTGTTTGGGGCCTCCAAAGCACCTTTGGCTTTGACAGTTGCTGTAGCAATTTCCCATTTCCACCTCCGAGTACTGAGCATCTGCCCCCTACGAAGCAGCTCAGGGGGGTTTTGGGGCTGAGGAAAGCAAGCTGTGAGTAGTAATAATGTCTCTTCTTTCAGTTGTGTTGATTGGAGACTCTGGAGTCGGGAAGAGCAATCTTCTGTCACGCTTCACACGCAATGAGTTCAATCTGGAGAGTAAGAGCACCATTGGGGTGGAATTTGCCACCAGGAGCATCCAGGTGGATGGGAAGACGATAAAAGCCCAGATCTGGGATACTGCAGGACAGGAGCGATACCGTGCCATTACCTCAGCGTGAGTACTTGCCTTTGCTCAGGACTCTGGCAGAGCTGCTGCAGATAAATTTATGGGTAGAGAAGTAATGAAACATTTGAGACATGTGACAAGATCCTTGTGACAGACTCCACTGTGGATCCCACTCATGAGATAGCAAATACTTTTGTTGTGGTCCTTGATTAATATAATGAAAGTAAGTTTTAGATTCTCAAGTTACTATTATAGGAACAAATGATAGCTTAAATCAAAAGTGTGGGAGATTCTGTCTGAGTCTTGTGATGTGGTTTTTTGCCTGCCCTGGATGTGCTGTGTTCATCAGGTGCAGTGAGTGTCATTTTGGATGGGAGCAGGGTACTGTTGGCATCAAGTTTTGGTCCAGGCATGGTGGGTTACTGTAACACCCGTGGCATGTGGGTTCTGCTGCCCCCTCAGTCTTGAGATTGAGGGTGTTTTTAGGACAGTCTGCAGCCACAAATTCCCTTGAAATCTCAATGACTTTAAATTAGTCACAGCCCTGAAAATTAGGTCCAGGAGTGCCCACGCTGAATAGCCAGGAAGTAGGAAGGCAACTGTGATAGTGCTGACTGTGCAGCATCAGTCACATCCCTGGTTAGAACAGGGTGGTGAGAAGCTTTCAGCTATGGCACCTTGTTAATCCACAGAGTGTCTTAAGATGTACCTCTGGGTGTACCTGTGTCTATGCAGGTACATAGAAAAAACTTACCTGGAAGAGGACAAAAAGCAAACCCTCTGGTCAGGCCTGGTTCTCCAGGCAATCTTCTGATCAGTCAGTTGATTTTTTGTTATGTTACAGATGTGTAGCTCTTTCTAAAGGTAAAAAACTGTTTCTGAGTCATGCACAGATTGAGCCACTTTCATTAAACTCAAGGTAAGGGGAACTTTGTCAAGATGGGGGAAAATCAGGAGAACCTGGAGCCCGTAGGGAGGAAGCTGTAGGGAAAGGGATGCAGACCCAAAGCAATGCAGAAGCAGATGTAGGTGAAAATTTCAAACTTCATCTTTTTCAGAACTGTTGGTGTGGTTTTTAGGATTTTTTGGTGACCCTTGAATTGTTCTTTCTGCTGTAAAAACTGTTGCTGAGTCTGGTTCAGCAACAACAGGCTTGGCTGCTGGGAGCCAGTGCAGCTGCAGTCCTGTGATCCTGCCTGTCCTCAGTGCTGGCACGAGCTGCTGCTCCACACACGGCTCAGCCAGTTCTGCCTGCCCGGCCAGCAGGGATAGGGGAATGTTTTCTGCTGACTTGGTGCCCTGACTCGGTTCAACAGCGTGTCAGACAGGTGCTGGTAGGATTGTGTGGAAGAGAGTTATGGACATTATAGGATTGATGACACAGACTGGCTTGTGTGGTGCTGAGCCCTTGACTTGTGCTGAAATGGGCCCAAACCTGCCCCGAGGGAGCAAACTGTTCTTGGATTGGGTGTGGATAGTGACAATGTAGCCCAGAGTCCCCTCTTGAATTTGTAAGAGAGAAAGGAGATATTTGAAGGATCAGGAACAAATACTGACATTTTACTGAGGACTATTTCCCTAGTGGAAGATTAAGTTATAACTTCACAAAACATCCCAGCAGTACCACTTCTGAAATGGTGAGTTCCTGTGCCCACTGTTTGAGCAGACTGAAAATGTCCTGGGCTCTGCAGGCTCTCCAGCATTTTGGTACATACACTGGCTATTTTTAGAAATGCCAGTAGAAAAAATAGCAGCGTTTGGAACTTGGTTTTGGGCTTAAAAAAAATCCCCCAACAGCAGTATTTTCATCAGCACAACTTTTTCCAAAGTGGAAAGCAGCGTAGAAGAGCCGGTGCCGGGTTTGTCGGTGTGCTGGGACCAAGCTCTGGGTAAAGGGCTGTGCCTCGTGCTTGCAGATATTACCGGGGTGCTGTCGGGGCCCTGCTGGTCTATGACATTGCCAAACACCTCACCTACGAGAACGTGGAGCGCTGGCTGAAGGAGCTGCGGGACCACGCCGACAACAACATCGTCATCATGCTGGTGGGCAACAAGAGCGACCTGCGCCACCTGCGCGCCGTGCCCACCGACGAGGCCCGCGCCTTCGCAGGTTGGTACCGGCCGGGGCAGCACGAGCCTCTGGGGCAGGGCCCACTGTTCTGCCAGCTCAGCTCTCGCCTCAGGATTTAGTTTGGACCCTAAAAAAAAATTTAGGATTTTTTTTTTTCTTAGTTAAAATAACTTGGCTTGTTAAATTGCGTGTGTGGTTTGGGGTTTTGTTTTTGGTTGTTGTGCCTTTTTCTTTTTTTTTTTTTTTTAATGGTTATTTTTGGTCTGGGTTTCTCTGTTCTTTAAATCTAGTGGTAGTACATGTTTTTGAAACACTGTCCTTGAGCTGCCTGATAGCTGAAGATTAAACACTTCCTCTAACAAGGCCAGAAACAGCAAGCAACATTTAGAAGAGAAAATGCCACAATAGAAACAAAAAATACCACAACACAAAATATCTTTCCTTCCTTCCTAGAAGCCTGGTTCTGCTGAATAGATATCAATGTGCACAGCTGCAAATGAATGCTGAACCTTCTCTTAGATGGTGTGGTTTCTGCTCCAGAGCACTGATGCACACAGAGAGTAGTGTCATCTAGTCTCACTGAAGTGCAGCAATCATCAGACTTGAAAATGATCAGCTGTTGGGAGAAGTCACGTGGGTTACGTGAGCTGCTGCCACTGCATTCCTTCTCCCTTCCTTACCTGTCAGAGCACTGGTCAAATACTCTTTGGCCCCCAAAGGCCTGGGGACATTCAGCTGACTTTTTATGGGGCTGTCAAGCTTGGAGGTGGAATTTAAATGTACAGCCTTTAAAATACCTCTAGAAATATTAGCAGGGCTTGCTTAAACACGCTCACTGAAGTTTGTACAGCCACTTTAAATGTTCAGATGAATGAGAAGTGGCATTTATCTAAGAGAAGCAAACCAAGTTGGTGGGTGCCCCAGATAGCTTGTTAGTTTGGTCACTTGGTTCAGCTTCTTATTTTTTGCCCCTGACTCTCTACTAAGGCTGTTTGAAATGACCAGTGATGGTCCTGGGGCTGCTGTTTAAGCTCTGTGACAGAAATTTGCCTGTTCCTGGGCAGATGGGGCAGAACCATTCTAGGTGCGAAGTTTGGGTGTCAGTCACTTTCTTTTTTAATAAAAAAAAAAATCTTTTGCATTGTAAGAGGAAAGGAGAAAATGGACTGTATTACAGGGGTTATTGTGATTTGAGTCTGGTTAGGAAAGTGTAGGTCTGTTGATCTTCCTGGAGTGGCAGAGGAGAATTGTGGCTCTGTGGCAGTTGAGGTGCTTTTGCCAGGGCTCTTGCTCAAGGTACTTCTGGGTGTGATCTGTAGCCAGAGGAAAATGATATTTGGTGTTGCTTGACTGAGCAAGGGCTGCAGTGGAAAATGTTCTCACACTGTGGGCAAAGAAGATGTTGCTGAAACACAGCAGCTAAATGTGTAACAAAGTGTTCCTTGTGTAACAGGGAAAAGAAAAAAACAACTGTGCCCTGCCTGGTTTGGCCTAAAAATAAAGGTAAAAACCTCAAAGTAAAGATGAAATAAAGTGTTATTAAAGTTTTTAACTGAACAACTTTTTATCTATTGCAGAAAAAAATAACTTATCTTTTATTGAAACATCTGCTCTGGATTCAACAAATGTAGAAGAAGCCTTCAAGAACATCCTTACAGGTAGGGTTTGTTGTGGATTCAGAGGAGCTCCTGAGGTGGTGGATCTTCTTCATGGGCACGTTTTGCAGTTCTTTGGGATGTTTTGGAGATGAATGCTGGGAATGATGGTTAGTTTCCAAGCCTTTTAACCTTACCTTTGTGTTCTGCCTCCCACTGCACGCATACCTGTCTGCCCAAGGAGAGGGTTTCTGTCTCCTGATGCTCTATAAGTTCAGGCTTTGGCAATAGCTCTGTTGTAAAGGAGAAGCAGCAGTTTTGTACCTGCAGGAAATCTCAGCAGTGAAGCCACAGCCGTGCTGGGAAGTTAAATGTTCCAATGTCTTCTCCTGCACCAGAGCAAGCTGGTATTTCTGTCAGGCTGCTGAACTCCTGTTCTCAGCTGGTGGCAAGGGCTGCAGGGGACTTCTGCAGACAAGGGCCTGGGGGTCCTGGTGGGTGACAAGCTGACCATGAGCCAGCCGTGTGCCCTCGGGGCCAGGAGGGTCAATGGCATCCTGGGATGCATCAGGAAGAGCATTGGCAGCAGGTCAGGAGGGGATCCTGCCCCTCTGCCCAGCCCTGGGGAGGCACCTCTGGAGAAATTTGTGCAGTTTGGGGCTCCTCAGGATGAGAGAGACAAGGAGCTCCTGGAGAGGGTCCAGTGGAGGCCCCAGAGATGATGAGGGGTCTGGAGCACCTTTCTAATGGGGAAAGACTGAGGGAGCTGGGCCTGGTTAGTCTGGAGAGGAGAAGGCTGAGAGGGATCCTCATCAGTCCATCCAGGTATCTTCAGGGGGTGTCAGAGGATGGTGCCAGACTCTTTTCAGTGCTGCCCAGCGACAGCAATGAGCATTGAGGAGCAGTGACCAGAAACTCAGACACAAGAAGTTCCACCTCAACATGAGGAAGAACTTCTTTCCCTGGAGGGTGGCAGAGCCCTGGAACAGCTGCACAGAGAGGATGTGGAGTCTCCCTCTCTGGAGGCATTCCAAATCCTCTTGGATGTGTTCCTGTGTCACCTGCTCCCCATGACCCTGGCTTGGCAGGGGGTTGGACTGAATGATCTCCAGAGGTCGCTTCCAACCCCAACTATTCTGTGATTCTGTGAAGCTGATATCTCAAAGCAGTGTCCCACTCTGAAAAAAGTAATTGGCAAAGAACCCTTAAAAATCTTATCTGGATAGGAAGAGGGAGATCAGACAGGTATTGGATTACTGCTCTATTTCTGTCTACCCCAGGAGATCTGAATCTTGTCTGTAGAGGGAACAATTTATCAGTGTGTTTGTTCTGTCTCCTGAAAAACTCTTTAAGGTCCATACAATGAACACGAAGAGTTGGCAAGATCCAATTCCTTACTAGAGCTGAATTCTGGGCCAATTAACTGTCTCTATAGTCTTGTCCCTGTACACTGTTTTGGTAAGTTGTGCTTGATTTACACGTCCCACAGCATCTCAAGATGGGCATTTTCTGAGCTTTCTTTGACCGGATATCGATTTCAGTTAAACAAGAACAAGCCTTTGTTCTGGTTCTTGATTATGGAGCAGTGTCTGGTCTATGTTGCTTATTGGATGCTGACCAAAAAAACTGGCTTTGCCTTATTGTTTCTTGATTATGTATCAGTGAGAGTCTATTACTGGAAAAAAAAGCTGAGCATTAATAAGATGAATTCTGAAGGCAAGCTCTTTTGGGTTCCTTTTGCAGGGGTGTGCAGGGAAGCACTACAAAGCACTGGGGTCACCAAGTCTGGTGCTGGCCAACTGTTGGTAACAGAAATGTGTTGCAATTAGAGGAAAATCACAGAATCCCAAAATGGTTTTGGGTTGGGAGGGACCTTAAAGCTCATCTTGTTCCAGTCCCTGTCATGGGCAGGGACACCTTCCATTAGCTCAGGTTGCTCTGAGCCCCGTCCAACCTGGCCTTGGACACTTCCAGGGATCCAGGGGCAGCCACAGCTGCTCTGGGAAACCTGTGCCAGGGCCTCCCCACCCTCCCAGCCAAGAATTCCTTCCCAATATCCCATCTAACCCTGCCCTATGTCAGTGGGAAGCCATTCCCTCTTGTCCTCCAGGCCCTTGTCCCCAGTCCCTCTCCAGCTCTCCTGGAGCCCCTTTAGGCACTGGAAGTCCTCAATAAGGTCTCCCCAGAGCCTTCCTTTCTCTAGCCTGAACACCCCCAGTTCTGACCCCAAGGTGCCCAGGAAGAGGTAGGCAGGTGAAATGGGTAGCCAAGCTGGTTCTGTAAGTAAAGAGCTT
>NW_020957333.1:47490-49076 GCF_003031625.1 Empidonax traillii | reverse complement strand
TGTCCCCAGTCCCTCTCCAGCTCTCCTGGAGCCCCTTTAGGCACTGGAAGTCCTCAATAAGGTCTCCCCAGAGCCTTCCTTTCTCTAGCCTGAACACCCCCAGTTCTGACCCCAAGGTGCCCAGGAAGAGGTAGGCAGGTGAAATGGGTAGCCAAGCTGGTTCTGTAAGTAAAGAGCTTGGCAGACTGGGAATGGGGTGTCTCTGCTGCCCAGCAAGATTTGTGTTATCAGAGCTCCTGGTGAAGCAACTGCAGAGTGAGGCAGAGCTGCCCAGTGCTGGGGCTGATCCACTGCTGATCTGGGACCCTTGGCTGGATCTGAGGCAACTTCCCTGGCACTTGGAGACAGTGTCCGTGGTTTTAGTGCTCTGAGCATAGTTCATCAGTCGCCATCCATCCTGTCTGCCCCTGCAGTGTAGTCCTGAGGCTGACCCTGGCTAGAGGAGCTGGCCTGAGGCTGCTCTAGGAGGGCCCTGGTGCTGTGACAAGACTCAAGCTGAGGTCAGGCCTGAACTCAAACTCCTCTCCAGCCCATCCCGGGCTCCCAAAAGTGTTGAGATTGTCCAGTTGAGGTAGCATGTAGTTCAGGACTGGTTAGTCCTGAGAAGGCTATTCCTAAAGTGTTTGCCTGGGGGTTGAATCATCCTTCTGAGAGAGGAGAAGAAACCTGGAAAAATGATCTGTGTAGAGCAGTGAGTTGGGAACCACTGCAGGAGACTTGGAGGAGGGAAGAGGGTGGGAACAGTGGGGCAGGAGTTTCCTTACTGGCCACTAGTTTGAGATCACTAAAGACTGGAAGGAAAAAACCCACAAAACACCCCAAAGAGGTGCTACCCCGAGGTGGAGGGGGCTTGGCAATGGCTCTGAACAGCTTGTGTTCAAATACAGCACTGAGCAGGAAAGAAAGAGGATGTGACTGCCTCTGAGCAGCTCTCCTCATCCCCTTCAGCAAAGAGCTGTAGGCAGCCAGCGGCAAAGAGATTGGCCTTGGGTTCAAGGTTTCTGTTTCCAACAACATAGATACATGCAGATTCTTTAAAACAAAAAAAAAAAAGCCTAACAAAACCCCACCATCAACCATCCCTGCAGAGTCCCCCATGATTCTGAATCCTTACCAAAGGCTCCGGGTGTTGCTGTTTTGGGGCTGTGGCTGTATAAATGTGACCATAATATTTACCACAGACTTCCAGGGAGGTACTTGCCCTTTTCCTGTTTCACAATGGAGGGAAGTCGGAACACAGGCTCTAGTCAGTGAAATAAGTAATTTAAAAACATTTCAACTTGTATTATTTCTGCTAACTCTGCAGTTGAAATGGTTGGTTTCTGAAAGCTTTTAAACCGGCAGCCTCTCTTCAGCGATTACAGCTTTGTGGCTCTGTGTGCTTTCAGCCATAAACTAATTTGAGTCCAATGAATTAATTTGGATCAACACAGCGTTTTATGGATCCATGTGGCTTTTTACTGTCATAAGTGGGGAAACTGATCTGTTGCAGAGAGGAGCATTGCTGTTCTTTGGTGGTAGCAGCTTCCCAGGAGCTGAGGTGGGAAGCAGGGAACTGTCACTGCTGCTGTGCAGGATGTTTCCCA
>NW_020957333.1:41255-47159 GCF_003031625.1 Empidonax traillii | reverse complement strand
CAATGAATTAATTTGGATCAACACAGCGTTTTATGGATCCATGTGGCTTTTTACTGTCATAAGTGGGGAAACTGATCTGTTGCAGAGAGGAGCATTGCTGTTCTTTGGTGGTAGCAGCTTCCCAGGAGCTGAGGTGGGAAGCAGGGAACTGTCACTGCTGCTGTGCAGGATGTTTCCCAGCATCCTGGTGATTGGCATTTCTAGAGTATGTTTCCCTTTTTTTTTTTTTTTTTTTTTTATCACAAGGATTCTCTGTTTAGAAATGAGCATTCCTGCTCCTTTCCCATTTAATAATCCCCATGTCCATGGAGTAATTGAAAAAGAACAGGAGGTGCTGTTGTGGAAGACAGTGAGGACTATTGTCTTAATAACTTTTCCAGAGTGAGCTGGAAAAGACAGCCAGATGTTGCATGTCACATCTGCTCAGTCTAGATTCCCTAGTTAAATTTGCTCCTGGGGTTCTCTAGCGTTCTTGGCCAGCCTGGCCCGTGCCCCCAGGCTCTAACCGCTGTGTTCTCTGCAGAAATCTACCGCATCGTGTCGCAGAAGCAAATCGCCGACCGGTCCGCGCACGACGAGTCTCCCGGCAACAACGTCGTCGACATCAGTGTCCCACCCACCACCGACGGACAGAAATCCAACAAACTCCAGTGCTGTCAGAACCTGTGACCCTCTGTAGATGACTCTCGTGCCCTTCACTTCGTCTGTGCTTCATTTAGAAACTTGTGTGCACTTCTTATCTCCTGTGATTCAGTGACTCCCTCCTCCCTCCTTTACTCCATTCCCGAATCTCCCCTCTCATATTAGAGCTTTAATTGTAGGGCTAACATCCCCCTGCCTCTGAAACCCCTTCCATGTGGTGACTTTTGGGCTTGAAATGTAGTCACTGACCTGATAGACATGTTTGTGTTGGAACATCTGCTGCTGGATATTATCCCATGGAACACTCTTCTCAAATGGGTTTGTTTTGTTTTTGTTGGGGATTTTTTTTTTTGAGTTTGGTGGTTTGGGGTTTGTTTTTGTTTTTTTCTTTTGGTGGTTGTTGTTTATTTTTGGGAAAGGAACCATGGGGACTTGACTCTAACAGTTGAAGAAATAACTGCATTTAGGTGACAAGGTTTTTTCTTCCCATAGTCAGATTTTTTTTTTTCTTGTGTTTCTGTAAACATGGGGGAGAAATTAAACTAGCTGTCCTACCAAATGCTCTGTTTTCTGTCCTGATAAAGTCTCACAGTGAGGATTTTAGTGGCTGCACACACATAAGAAAGCTGTTGAAAATAACATTACTTATTCTGTAATTACCCCTAATACAGTTAGTCTGGCTGTGTAGTTTACTGTTTCCTGCTTGGGAAATCTTTCTCTATTCTTGTTTTATTTGGGAACAATGAAGTATGTCTGCATTGCTTTCTCTGCCACCATGAATGCCTGTGCAGGCTTTATGAAGTGGTTTAATATTTATTCATAGCTTATGTTAATCAGTTAACATTATTGTACAGTAAGTGCCAGCGTATTGATTTCAGAAACCTTTTGCAACCTGTATAAGTAGGCTTCTTTTGTACTGTAGGTCAGTGTCTGAAAGCAGGATCTGCTCTAGTTCCAGGGTTTTTTGCATGCTGCTTTTTCTCTAGATCTCTCCCGCCCCTGTTTGAGTGAGTGAAGCAATATTTCCATGTCACGTATATACCTGCACTTGTAAAGGTTTTGGTTGTTGTAGAGAAACACAATACTTTATACATTTTGTAAAACTTCTGCAGATCCATAGCATCTGGAATTTTCTCTTCATGATCTTTCACTATTGACCTCTAGGAAAATGCATATTAGGGTTTCACATAATAACTACTAACCTGTTGTTTTCCTCTTACTGTTTTACTGAACTGCAGACTGTAATTCTTAAATGATTGTACTCCACTGATGTAACAGATTTGTCATCAGCAGGGCTAACTACTCTACTCTAATTCTTTGTTGTGCTGAATGGGAAGAATGTTACCACAACTTTGTGTAGCCAGTCTCTTGCTTGCTTGTGCGAATCTTCTCTGATGGCTTTTCATCACTCACTAGCTCTGGCACACTTGCATCCCCTCCGGTATCCGCTGAATGTTATGGTGGCACAAACTGGGTGAAATGATCTCAAGGAAGAGCTGGAGACCATCTGCTGCTCCCTGAAGGCTCGTGGGGCCTTTTGCAGTGAGTTTTTGCTCTGTATTCTGAGCCTGTACCTCACTGGATGAATCCCAGCTGCGTATTAGTGAGTTGATATTTCCTTTCTGATACCAAGCAAATATGAAACTGTGAATTGTGCTTGAAGGGGAAATCTGACATTCCAGTCTCAACTGTTCTGTCTGGTTACGTAATAAAATTAAGGGCGGTTAACTCTGATGGCTTTTCTTTTATAAGATTTCCAGACCAATGCCTTTAATTTTGTACTGTATACACTGAGAGGGCTCCAGCTCACAGCACAGGATGCACATGGTGCCTGGCACTTCCACTCTTCACCTTTGTTTGGAGGGTACATTCAGGGGGAAGGGGTGCATGCTTGCAGCCTGGTGCCCTTGAATGAGGGTATGAATTCCTCTTTGGGCATCACAGTGCTCCTCCCTACGGGTGTCCCAGTTTGGGAAGCACTTTCAACACTTGGTATTTACTTCAGTAGCATTCTGCTGAGAGAAGGTGGGAACTGGGGTGTCTCCTTTTTGGTGGTCCTAGAGCAGAATGTAACATGCAGTCAGTGTTTAGACAGCTGGCAGTGAGAGAATGGAAAACTCGGAAATATTGAAAATACTTCATTCAAGAACAAGTGGGCACTAGTGGAGCTGGGCTTCTTAATTTTGGAACACACTTTTTATAAAGAAATTACTTGGATAGCATGAGGAGGAATTGTGCCGATAAGAAGACTCATTAGTTCAGGGTGATGTATTAACACGCTTACTCTGCAAGTCCTGTTCTTAACATGAAGTTTCTAGAATCAGACTGGTCTGGTGTAAGAAGCTGAGAAGCAGTTTAGTCACTTCCTTGTTTCTTAAGCGATTTTCTTTAGCCTTCGACGTTGTGGAAGGCTCTAAACTTTGCCTCAGAGTCCCAGGGAAAGGTCCATGTCTAGGGCTTAAGTTAAACTCGTGGGTATCGAGGAGCTCTTGCACCATGCGCTGACCAAAGGCTCAGTGCTGGTGGCTCTCAGCCCCGTTCTGTTGTGTTTGAGATCTCTGGTGTGACAGGGAGAGGCCTCCTGCCCTGTGCTGGGGCACCGGGGCTGTGGGCAGTGTGTGTGTGCACGTGTGCCCACGTGTAGCTCGTGTGAGCGCCGGGAGCTGAGCGGGGTTTTATCTGCTGTGGTCCCTCAGTGGTTTCTGAAGTGAGGCGTGGGCTCTTCCCCAGGCTCTGTCCAGGCAGAGCCACAGCCCTGCCCAGACTGAGCACAGGGCTGTTGGTGCCCATAGGACGAGGATAGTGGGCCAGTTCTGCCTGGTTGAACCATCTTCCTGTGCACGGACCAGGGAAAATGCTTTTGATCTGGAGTTCCTGGAGTCCTGCTGAACACTGTGCATCCTCAGAAACTCACCCACAGCCCAGCCCATTTGTGGTGGAATTGCTGGAGTTGCCAAGGGGAAGACTTGGAGGAATCCTCAGAAAGCTGGAACTGCTGCAGAGCTGTCTGACATTCAGAGAAACTCTCCAGTAGCCCAGACTCCTTAACTGTGTTTTCCTGTTGTAAAAATGACTGGTTAGATGTAACCTCACCTGGACTGCTTCATCCTGCAGCTTTGCTGGCTCTGTGTCTCTCAGTATTACTGTCAGGAAAAGAGAAAAGGTTCCATCTCTCTTCCATCTGCCATAAGGGATTTGAGGGTAAAATTTGGCTTATGTAAAACTCCTGATGACAGGCAAGCTGCCTGTGAAAGAAGGAATGTGTGCTCTGCTTGCTTTACTTGGATGCTGAGAAAGACTTTCCTTTAACTATTGGAAGATAACACTACAAAGCCCCGGGTGCTCCCGTAACAGTAACACAAACATCAGTCCAAGGCTCCTGCTGGTATCCAGAACAGGTCCTTTAACACAGAACTAGGCAGGAGTGTCCTGCTGTCTCTCCTGTTAGTGATGGGGAGGATGAAGACCAAAATTCACACATCAAAGTGATTTGGTCCTCAGCACACAAACAGCTCATTGGTAAAATAAATTCCTTGGGTAGATGGATCAATCAGACCTCTTCCTGCTGAGCCAGTGCTTACAGAGAGGTGAGTTAGCCTGGGATCTCCACTGAGAGCTGGAGCCTGCACGGGACAAGGGAGTTTTGCTCATAGGGAAGTTTTAAAGCTCTCTATTTGTATAAATGTAAAAATCCAGTTGCTAAGTGACTGCTTGCTGCTTTGTTAAAGAGATTTTAGTGTGTGCTGTGGAGACCAAATTTGGTAGGAGGAAAAGGCACTTTGGTGCTTCTGGCATCAAACCCTGTGGCAGGTTAGTTCCGAAAGGTGGTGCATCCCAGAGATGTCCCCGCTCAGGTGCTGTTCTGTGACCCCCCAGTGCGTGGAAGGGCTGGGGACGGGCAGAGAGCTCTTGGCTGGGCGTGGTAGGGGTTGGTCTGTGCCTTTATGTGAGTCAGTCACTTACCAGAAGCTGTTGGAAAAATGTACAGGAGGGATTTTTGCTCCCTGGGGCTTTGATCTCTGCGTTCTGTACTTCCCCAGAGGTGTGGGTGGGATCTGTTTGTGGCTGGAGCCTGCCAGGGCTTGGTGATTGCTTCCCTCCCAAGCACAAAGGAAGAACTTGCTTAGAGGTTCTGGACTCTCTAGAAGAAAAGAAGATCCCAGTGAAGCAACTCAGTCACTTAGGGAGGCCTTTTTCCTTCAGAAAAACCTAAACAAACAGTATTAAAGGTAGGGGCCTGAATTTCAACTAAGAAAAATCAGGCAGCTGGAGGTGAAGACTGTCCCTCAAGTAAAACACAGCAAGCTGGGGCTGAAGGGTGGATTCTCTTGACTTGCAGACTCTTAAATACAGCTGGAATGGTGATTCGTGGAACGTTTCCATGGAATGACTATCTGTTTCAATAAATAACAGCAATTCCTATTTCACACTGGTCAGATAATGCACGGTAGTGTTGTCTATCAGGCTTTGTAGGCTAAAATTAGCACTGGACCTTTACGCAACCCAGAGGAGAGGTTCCTTTCATTTACTTTTACCCCTGGTTCCTGTGTTAAGTGCAATTCACTTTGTAAATACACAACATCCCTCGATTTTTGTGCATGGTTATGATGTATTGTGGATATAAAGATTGCCAAATCACCCCGTGTGTGCGTAAAGTTCTGTTCCCGGACACGACCCTGGAAGAAGAAGGTGTGGGGATGGAACCCCAGAGCTCCGGAGCCCGAGCGGCAGGTCCGGAGGGCTGTTCCCCGGGGGTCTGGAGGGTGTTCCCGGGGATCCGGAGGGTGTTCCCAGGGGTCCTTAGGGCTGTTCCCGGGGGTCCTTAGGGCTGTTCCCGGGGATCCGGAGGGTGCTCCCGGGGATCCGGAGGGCTGTTCCCGGGGTCCGGAGGACGCGGGGAGCGCTCGGGACCACCCTGGCCCTGAGGGGGCTCGGGGGGCGGGGCCTGGACTCGGGGGCGTGGCCTCGTGAGGGGGAAGGCGGGGCCAGGGCGGGGCTCGCGCTCCCTCTCCATTGGCCGCCGCCTGTTGCCAGCCGGGGTCACGTTGCGACGCCGGCGGGTTCCCCGCAGCCCATTGGCCGCTCCGGGCGCGGCGTCACTCGGGGCGCGGGCGGGGATTGGCGGGGGCCGCCGGGGGGCGGGGCCAGGGCGGCCGCCGCAGCCGGCGCGGAGGGCGGCGGGGCCGGGAGCGCAGGTACCGGGCCGGGGGGGCTCGGGGGACCGGGGCCGGGAGTGCAGGTACCGGGGCGGGGGCGCAGGTA
>NW_020957333.1:36051-39990 GCF_003031625.1 Empidonax traillii | reverse complement strand
GGGGGAGAGCGCAGGTACCGGGCGGGGGGCTCGGAGGGCCGGGGAGCGCAGGTACCGGGCGGGGAGCGCAGGTATCGGGCCGGGGGGCTCGAGGGGCCGGTCGGCACCGCGGTCCTGCCTGCTCCACGCCCGGCGGCGGCCGCGTCCCGAGCCCGAGTCGAGGCGGGCGGGCCGCTGTTCCGGGGGCCCGGGAGCCGTGACAGCCCGCCCGGTGTGCCCGGCGTGTGACGCCGCCCGTGCTCGGGAGCCGGAGCCGCAGCGCGGGGCTCGGGGCCTGTCCCGCGGAGTCGCTGCCGCCGGTCCGGGCTGCGCCGGGTCCGCCGAGCGCCTGAGCCGCGGCCCTTCCCCTCGGGCGGGGCCGGGCTGGCACCGTCCCCCCGGGAGTGTCGCGCACGGACATCGCCGGAGCGCTGGGGAAGGTTCGTTCCTCAGGCTCCTTTGGCCCGGGTTGAAGCCGTTACCGGGAGCAGACTCCGCTGCCGGCGGGCTGACGTGCTTTTCTCTGCTCTCGGAGCGCTCTGGTGCCCGTTCGTGCCCCCCGGGCTCTGTGCACGGGCACGCTGCCCTGTGGAGCTGGTACGGAGCTCTCTGGGAGAACGGGCTCAGTGTCACAGCTCAGCTGCGCTTGTGTGTTGGAGCACCAGCTGCCTTCTTCCTGGCGTGAGCTTGGAGTTTGTGACCGACTTCCCATAAACTGGTGCCCTGTAAGGCTCTCTGTCTCATTTAGGACAGTTTTCGTGAGCCAGCTCTCTGTGACAGAGGCCAGAACTGCTGTTTTGTCGGATTTGTCCGAGGGACGAGCGTGTGACTCGTGTACAGGAAGATGAGCGTGACATGGGAGATGTTTTTGTCATGGTCTCAAACACGGTCTCTTGTTGTCTGAACGTGTCCTCAGTCTGGTGGGGAGACCAAGATTAAAAACTGAAAAGCTGTGCGACGGCCTTGGAGGCTCCTGTGTGCACTTAGTACCCACAGAAATAGTGCCACCAAGGTGTGGGGCGGCACGTGGGGTGACACGTCTGTGCTGTGTTCTCTGCTGCCCTGAGCAGAGTTCAGGCTGCTCTGTGTGACTCATGCTCCAGGAGGGAGCTGTGCAGAGCTGGGATTTTACAGGCAGGCAGGTAGGGTGTCACTCAAGTCAGGGGTGATGGTGGCGAACTGGAAGTGTCAGGGTTATCTAGTGTTCTGCTTGTTTGTCTTCAGTGCAGTGTGCGGGGATGGGACTGTCCTGCCCTGGTGTGTGTGATGATCTGTCAGTGAGGATGTGTTTCTCATCCTACCCCGTGCCCTTTATTTGCTTATCCCCAAGGGACTTTCTGTCCCTCTCTCAAGCCTTCCTGTCACCAGCCTTCCTTTCCCCTGGGACTCTCATTCTCTTGCTCCAGTCTCCTTCCAGCAAGCGTTTATCTCTGTGTTTCTCCCTTCTGACACAGTTTCTAGCACTTTCCTGACCTTTCTCCCGGCCCTTGTTGAGAATGCCTGTGGTGCTGCTGTGGTTGTCCAGCTGCATGGCTGTGGCTCGTCCCCTTTGTCCCCCTGCTCGTGGAGACATCCAACCCCTCTTGGCTGCCGCTCACACGTGCGCAGAGTGATCCTCTGAACAGCTGGACCTGAGTCTTGGCTTTCCCAGTGTTTGAGTGCTTTTCTGCATCTCCACAGGATTATCCAGGGACTGTCTGAAAGGCTGGAAGGACCCCGTTTTCCAGGTGCATTTGAGGCTGTGACGGAAACAAGCTTGAAGGGAAAGGAGCTGGGACTCTAAAACCGCTTTGTCACGCGCACTGTGGCAGCGAATTTAATAACTCCAGTTGAGGACACAAGGTGTAACTACCCCCAGGCACGAGCTGGGGACTGTTGTGGGCAGCCTGCATCAGTAAGGAGGTCTTAACTTTGCCAGGAGCAGACCAGGTGGCACAGGAAGGAGCCAAGTGTGAGCCTAATGTGTGTTCATGGACAC
This sequence comes from Empidonax traillii, assembly GCF_003031625.1. NCBI lineage: Eukaryota > Metazoa > Chordata > Aves > Passeriformes > Tyrannidae > Empidonax > Empidonax traillii. Next base: position 38,033 of record NW_020957333.1, on the reverse strand, counting down.
TGAATGCCAGCTGTAGATCTGGGGCTGCCTGTGCAGGGTTAGCTAATTAGCACCACTGGCAGTCTTTTAAGTGAAAACAGAAAGAAGACATTGGAACTAATGTTCCTTGTTTTGGATGTGTTTGACTGCTCTTTTTTTTTGGCTGTGGATTGCAGGAGGCTGCAGGGTGAGGTCACCCCGCGCCGGACGCCAAGGGGGCCGTGCAGATGAGCAGGACTACAATGTACTGACTGTGAGCAGCTTCCGACAGAGCTCTTGCCTTCATGGATGCTGGGAGAGGGCCTTTCCCCTTCTGGGTGATTGATGCTGGCCTGCATCAAGCAAGTGTCGGACATCATCTTTCCCTGGGAGGAAGTTAGTAGTTTTTTGGAACAGCATGACCAGAATCAAGATAAAATGCATCCAGCACAAGCTGGGCAAGCTGAGGCTGGGTATGTGCTCTGAGACTCTGTTAGTCCCGAGGTCCTCAGGAAGTGACTTTGTAGTAGTTCTGCAGGCACAAAGCAAAATGTGCATTTTGCAGCTTTTTTAATTATTGTTTAAGATATCCTGGCTTTTCACACTAAAAAACACAGGAACTTTTCTTAGAAGATGAAGGGAAGAATCAGGCATCCTCAACTGTAAACTACAGAATGAGTTTATTTTTTCCTCACTTGACTTTGACTCAGCTTTGGATATTTGGAGATTTCAGAGTTTCCGTTTCTGAACTGTTTTTCCCCCTGCAGATTAAAGTTTGAACTGGTGTGTCTCTGGTTAACTTGTGCTTCTGCCTGCTCTGAGCTCACACCCTTCCCACGAGAGGGAAACAGTCTGGGTTGCTGGCACTTGTCCCCATGAAGCACAGTGAGCACATCTCAGTGAGTGATGCCTGAGCACGCAGTGTCTGTGGGGTCCAGGACAGGCCATGGGATGGAAATGAGCACAGCCCCAAACCAGCCTGAAGGGTAGGCAAGTGTCTCTGGGGAGTTCGTGTACAGTAGGTTTCTCCGGTGGTAAAACAGCAGATTAATCTGTGCTGAGGCACATTTGTGGCTTATCAAGACAGTTCATGCCATGCAGGTGAGTAGCACCTCCCTAGGCCTGGTCTGGGTGTCTGCCCAGCTCCCACTACAGCTCCGCCGTGTTTGCTGGGATTGCACCAGCTCAGCTCTAACTCAGCAGCAGCACAGCCCTGCTGGGAGAGGTGCTTTGGGAGGGCACTCACGTGCTTGTCCCGCCTGGTGAAAGTGGGGAAGTCTCTGCTGGGCTTCTTACGGGTTTGTGCACCTTTCCTGGTGAGGAATGTGCCTCTCCCGCTGTGCAGGTACAGCCTGGGACAGCCCCAAGCACTGGTGGTAAAGTCCTGAAGGCAGGGACTGATCCCTGTGTGTCCCTCAGTGAAGGGAGCAGCCTGACAGCAGCTGTCCTGACCTGCAGCTCTTCCTGCCCATCAGCTTTGCAAATGCCTTCCTTGACCCCCTTGCAAATGCCTTCCTCTCTCGGACGAACAGTGTTACAGTTTGGAATCTCATTTGTCCCCATTTTTAATTCAAATAGGCATTTGTAAGTTTTCTTCCAAATTTTATGTAGCAATTATGACTAAACTTTTCAATTCCTGATAGAACTCGAGATGATTATGTGTGGTTAACCTCAAGGACAGACGTGCTGTAGCTGCTCTTGCAGTTTTAATCAGTTGTCATGAAATCAGTGATAGACTGAAGGAAACGTTCCCCTCCTGTTCCCAAAAAGAGGGAACAAGGGGCAAGGAGCAGCCCTGGCTTGGCAAATATAAGTACAAACAAATCAAAGCTACCATCTAAAGCACTTCTCTGCAAAAAGGGGAATGCACCAAGCTCGTGGCTTTAACACCAATTTCTTTTAAGCTTTGAGAGCCTTAGTCCTGTTTCAGCTGAAAGCTGCTTGGGGTTAGATTTGAAAATGGTGGGAGGGAAAACTACAGTTCTGGACTGTTCTTGATTTATTTCCTCCCAGTTTTTCTTGTA
>NW_020957333.1:32088-36030 GCF_003031625.1 Empidonax traillii | reverse complement strand
GGGGGAGAGCGCAGGTACCGGGCGGGGGGCTCGGAGGGCCGGGGAGCGCAGGTACCGGGCGGGGAGCGCAGGTATCGGGCCGGGGGGCTCGAGGGGCCGGTCGGCACCGCGGTCCTGCCTGCTTCACGCCCGGCGGCGGCCGCGTCCCGAGCCCGAGTCGAGGCGGGCGGGCCGCTGTTCCGGGGGCCCGGGAGCCGTGACAGCCCGCCCGGTGTGCCCGGCGTGTGACGCCGCCCGTGCTCGGGAGCCGGAGCCGCAGCGCGGGGCTCGGGGCCTGTCCCGCGGAGTCGCTGCCGCCGGTCCGGGCTGCGCCGGGTCCGCCGAGCGCCTGAGCCGCGGCCCTTCCCCTCGGGCGGGGCCGGGCTGGCACCGTCCCCCCGGGAGTGTCGCGCACGGACATCGCCGGAGGGCTGGGGAAGGTTCGTTCCTCAGGCTCCTTTGGCCCGGGTTGAAGCCGTTACCGGGAGCAGACTCCGCTGCCGGCGGGCTGACGTGCTTTTCTCTGCTCTCGGAGCGCTCTGGTGCCCGTTCGTGCCCCCCGGGCTCTGTGCACGGGCACGCTGCCCTGTGGAGCTGGTACGGAGCTCTCCGGGAGAACGGGCTCAGTGTCACAGCTCAGCTGCGCTTGTGTGTTGGAGCACCAGCTGCCTTCTTCCTGACGTGAGCTTGGAGTTTGTGTCAGACTTCCCATAAACTGGTGCCCTGTAAGGCTCTCTGTCTCATTTAGGACAGTTTTGGTGAGCCAGCTCTCTGTGACAGAGGCCAGAACTGCTGTTTTGTCGGATTTGTCCGAGGGACGAGCGTGTGACTCGTGTACAGGAAGATGAGCGTGACATGGGAGATGTTTTTGTCATGATCTCAAACACGGTCTCTTGTTGTCTGAACGTGTCCTCAGTCTGGTGGGGAGACCAAGATTAAAAACTGAAAAGCTGTGCGACGGCCTTGGAGGCTCCTGTGTGCACTTAGTACCCACAGAAATAGTGCCACCAAGGTGTGGGGCGGCACGTGGGGTGACACGTCTGTGCTGTGTTCTCTGCTGCCCTGAGCAGAGTTCAGGCTGCTCTGTGTGACTCATGCTCCAGGAGGGAGCTGTGCAGAGCTGGGATTTTACAGGCAGGCAGGTAGGGTGTCACTCAATTCAGGGGTGATGGTGGCGAACTGGAAGTGTCAGGGTTATCCAGTGTTCTGCTTGTTTGTCTTCAGTGCAGTGTGCAGGGATGGGACTGTCCTGCCCTGGTGTGTGTGATGATCTGTCAGTGAGGATGTGTTTCTCATCCTACCCCGTGCCCTTTATTTGCTTATCCCCAAGGGACTGTTTCTGTCCCTCTCTCAAGCCTTCCTGTCACCAGCCTTCCTTTCCCCTGGGACTCTCATTCTCTTGCTCCAGTCTCCTTCCAGCAAGCGTTTATCTCTGTGTTTCTCCCTTCTGACACAGTTTCTAGCACTTTCCTGACCTTTCTCCCGGCCCTTGTTGAGAATGCCTGTGGTGCTGCTGTGGTTGTCCAGCTGCATGGCTGTGGCTCGTCCCCTTTGTCCCCCTGCTCGTGGAGACATCCAGCCCCTCTTGGCTGCCGCTCACACGTGCGCAGAGTGATCCTCTGAACAGCTGGACCTGAGTCTTGGCTTTCCCAGTGTTTGAGTGCTTTTCTGCATCTCCACAGGATTATCCAGGGACTGTCTGAAAGGCTGGAAGGACCCTGTTTTCCAGGTGCATTTGAGGCTGTGACGGAAACAAGCTTGAAGGGAAAGGAGCTGGGACTCTAAAACCGCTTTGTCACACGCACTGTGGCAGCGAATTTAATAACTCCAGTTGAGGACACAAGGTCTAACTACCCCCAGGCACGAGCTGGGGACTGTTGTGGGCAGCCTGCATCAGTAAGGAGGTCTTAACTTTGCCAGGAGCAGACCAGGTGGCACAGGAAGGAGCCAAGTGTGAGCCTAATGTGTGTTCATGGACACTGAATGCCAGCTGTGGATCTGGGGCTGCCTGTGCAGGGTTAGCTAATTAGCACCACTGGCAGTCTTTTAAGTGAAAACAGAAAGAAGACATTGGAACTAATGTTCCTTGTTTTGGATGTGTTTGACTGCTCTTTTTTTTTTGGCTGTGGATTGCAGGAGGCTGCAGGGTGAGGTCACCCCGCGCCGGACGCCAAGGGGGCCGTGCAGATGAGCAGGACTACAATGTACTGACTGTGAGCAGCTTCCGACAGAGCTCTTGCCTTCATGGATGCTGGGAGAGGGCCTTTCCCCTTCTGGGTGATTGATGCTGGCCTGCATCAAGCAAGTGTCGGACATCATCTTTCCCTGGGAGGAAGTTAGTAGCTTTTTGGAACAGCATGACCAGAATCAAGATAAAATGCATCCAGCACAAGCTGGGCAAGCTGAGGCTGGGTATGTGCTCTGAGACTCTGTTAGTCCCGAGGTCCTCAGGAAGTGACTTTGTAGTAGTTCTGCAGGCACAAAGCAAAATGTGCATTTTGCAGCTTTTTTAATTATTGTTTAAGATATCCTGGCTTTTCACACTAAAAAACACAGGAACTTTTCTTAGAAGATGAAGGGAAGAATCAGGCATCCTCAACTGTAAACTACAGAATGAGTTTATTTTTTCCTTGCTTGACTTTGACTCAGCTTTGGATATTTGGAGATTTCAGAGTTTCCGTTTCTGAACTGTTTTTCTCCCTGCAGATTAAAGTTTGAACTGGTGTGTCTCTGGTTAACTTGTGCTTCTGCCTGCTCTGAGCTCACACCCTTCCCACTAGAGGGAAACAGTCTGGGTTGCTGGCACTTGTCCCCATGAAGCACAGTGAGCACATCTCAGTGAGTGATGCCTGAGCACGCAGTGTCTGTGGGGTCCAGGACAGGCCATGGGATGGAAATGAGCACAGCCCCAAACCAGCCTGAAGGGTAGGCAAGTGTCTCCGGGGAGTTCGTGTACAGTAGGTTTCTCCGGTGGTAAACCAGCAGATTAATCTGTGCTGAGGCACATTTGTGGCTTATCAAGACAGTTCATGCCATGCAGGTGAGTAGCACCTCCCTAGGCCTGGTCTGGGTGTCTGCCCAGCTCCCACTGCAGCTCCGCCGTGTTTGCTGGGATTGCACCAGCTCAGCTCTAACTCAGCAGCAGCACAGCCCTGCTGGGAGAGGTGCTTTGGGAGGGCACTCAGGTGCTTGTCCCGCCTGGTGAAAGTGGGGAAGTCTCTGCTGGGCTTCTTACGGGTTTGTGCACCTTTCCTGGTGTGGAATGTGCCTCTCCCGCTGTGCAGGTACAGCCTGGGACAGCCCCAAGCACTGGTGGTAAAGTCCTGAAGGCAGGGACTGATCCCTGTGTGTCCCCCAGTGAAGGGAGCAGCCTGACAGCAGCTGTCCTGACCTGCAGCTCTTCCTGCCCGTCAGCTTTGCAAATGCCTTCCTTGACCCCCTTGCAAATGCCTTCCTCTCTCGGACGAACAGTGTTACAGTTTGGAATCTCATTTGTCCCCATTTTTAATTCAAATAGGCATTTGTAAGTTTTCTTCCAAATTTTATGTAGCAATTATGACTAAACTTTTCAATTCCTGATAGAACTCGAGATGATTATGTGTGGTTAACCTCAAGGACAGACGTGCTGTAGCTGCTCTTGCAGTTTTAATCAGTTGTCATGAAATCAGTGATAGACTGAAGGAAACGTTCCCCTCCTGTTCCCAAAAAGAGGGAACAAGGGGCAAGGAGCAGCCCTGGCTTGGCAAATATAAGTACAAACAAATCAAACCTACTATCTAAAGCACTTCTCTGCAAAAAGGGGAATGCACCAAGCTCGTGGCTTTAACACCAATTTCTTTTAAGCTTTGAGAGCCTTAGTCCTGTTTCAGCTGAAAGCTGCTTGGGGTTAGATTTGAAAATGGTGGGAGGGAAAACTACAGTTCTGGACTGTTCTTGATTTATTTCCTCCCAGTTTTTCTTGTA
>NW_020957333.1:2638-31862 GCF_003031625.1 Empidonax traillii | reverse complement strand
CTTCTCTGCAAAAAGGGGAATGCACCAAGCTCGTGGCTTTAACACCAATTTCTTTTAAGCTTTGAGAGCCTTAGTCCTGTTTCAGCTGAAAGCTGCTTGGGGTTAGATTTGAAAATGGTGGGAGGGAAAACTACAGTTCTGGACTGTTCTTGATTTATTTCCTCCCAGTTTTTCTTGTACTTCCCTGCAGACAAATCAGTCGAGGCCTGTGTCCAGAAGAACTAGAAATGCAGCCTAAGCAAAACATTGCAAACTGAGCTGGAGACGTTGCAGCAGGGACACCAACTGTGAAGTTTCACTTAAGGATTGAGCAGGGAACTTGTGGTGGTAAGGAGTGGGCAGAAGGGAGACACTGGTGCAGTTGGCTGGGAGCAGTGAATCCTCCTCTTTGGCTGACCACGGGGGTGCTCTCAGCTGGTGCCCACCTTGGAGCTCTCCAGAGTGGTGTGCTGGGTCACAGCTGCCTTTGGTGCTGCCTTTGCTGGAAAACTCCTTGAAGTGTGAGTGTGCTGAAGAGATTTGTAATATAGCTAGGTTGAAAAATGTCAATAGTCAAGTTAAACTCCACATGAGATGTCTGCTGGGAGCTGAGTGTGCTGCCTGGTTTCTGAGCGGGCAGTGAGCAGGGCTGCTGCGTGCTGGCCATTTATTCCAGCTCCAGTTTTTCTCCAGGCAGAGCATTGTTATTTGTACAACAGTGTAAGTGGTGCTTTATTAAACCCAGGGGGAAAACACTGAGGAAAATGCAAGTTCTTTCTGCCATTTCAGGGATTCCTGAACCTGAAATAATACTTTACATCCTCCTGAGTCGTGGCCTCTGAGGGGCTGGTCGGCCCAGCAGTGTGTGGGCACTGCAGTCTCCATCTGGTGCATGTGGAACTGCTACACTAAAATTCTGGTTCCTGGTGGACCTCCCAGAGCTGGAAAATCCATTTCTTCTGACTAAACTGAAACTGCCTGGCAAGTGGCTGTGCAGGACTGGGGAACCCTTGAGCTCTGGCCTTGCTGCAGAGCTGCCTCTCTCTGAGGAGGAGCTGGCTGCAGCGATAGCACGAGTGTCTTTGTGTTGCTGGTGGTGTTTCAGTAGAGGCTGGAGGTGTAAGATGGGAGAGGCCATGTGGCTCTGGTGCTTCCAGCAGGGCAGGGATGTGCTTGTGTCTGCTGGGCTGGCTGCTGTCCCCGCTGGTGGGTAGCACCCTGCAAGCAGTGCTTGGTGGCACAATAACCCATTTCCCCCCTGCACTGATTCATGATTTCAATAAAATTTTCAAACCTTACTAATGCATCTTTCCCTTCAGACAGAGAGTGATAAAATGCAGAGGGAGGCGGGTGCTGGGTCTGTGTAGCTGCATTATGTAGTGAATTGTGCTGCTATTCACCTCTAAAAGCTGATGTCTTTTGAAGTCCTCAGAGGAGCCGCAGGTGTTTCTCATGTCCCAGCTGGTTTTCAGTTGTTTCCTTATGAAACTTGTATTAACATGGCTGAATTTTGTTTGGAGATACCCTCTGCAAAGAATTTTCTTCTGGAGTTGCAATTCAGATTTCCAGATGTTGGTAATTAAAGTGCAGTAAACTTTCCTTTCATATGGCCTTGTGGCAGATAAAGAGTCTTGGAAGATCTGAGATAACTTTGTTCATTTTGGCATTCCAGCTGTAATGCACAGCCTGATCTTTCCCAAGCGCAGCAAGAAAAAAAATCATCCTTTAGGCTTCTCCTTTTTATACTGATTTTTTTCCTGAGCATGTGAGTTTGAACCCTGTTTCTTTTTGAATATTGAGTAACTTTGTTATATATGAGGCAACAATCTTCTAGAAGAAAATTTGATTGAAAAAAAGTGGGGTGAACCCCATGATCAGTCTCAGGTCAGTCTCAGGGGTGATGGGAGCCCTGTTGTGTCACAGCTTTGCTGTGCCCACGTGAGACCCATCCCAATCAGGATTCCCTCCCTCTGCATCTTTGCCAGCCCATGGTTTTCCAGTGCTGCAAGATGTGAAGTGAAGCTACTGCAGATGTCGATCCAATATGCTGAATTTTGGAGAGGAGGGATGTGCATGGATGCAGGCTTTGGAAAACAAGTTATTGATCACTGAGGCTTGCTGCAGTATATTTTAGCAGTGGGGAATAGCAGTCAGATCCTGGCAGTGTGTCTCTTCGGAAAAAAATGGAAGAGTTTCTCTTCATCTGTGTCTGGAAAACAAACCCATTTGCCATCAGACCATAATAATAATAATCAAGACTTCAGAGAGCTTCTAGAATATGTCTAGATAGTGGATTGGTGTAGAGAGGCTGTGATTGTCTGTCCCCAGCAGCAGCCAGGGAGTGAAGGTGGGTGCTGAGCTGTGGCACTGGGACAGTGGAGGGGCAACCAAGCCAAGTCACTGCCCATGTACAAATGGGACAAAGGCAGGAGTCCAAAAATGCTGCATCCTCAAAGCCTGTGACCTCCTGGGTGTTACAGGGTTAGACTGGGAGCACGTTGTGAGCACTGTAAACAGCCCCAGGGAGGAGGCAGGTCAGGCTCTGTGGGTTCACCTTGCTCGCCCCGAGCTTTGCCTGTTAAAGGTGTAGGAGGAGGTTCCTGGTGTGAAGCTTTCTCAGAAGCTTCACAAGCTCCCAGAATGTTGTCCCTTGATTATTTTGTTCTCCCTTTCTGGGCTTTGTTTTGAGCCCATGGTCAGGGCTGTCCCCTGGCTCTGATCCACAGCATTGCTCTGCTGGCACTGTCTGAAGTGCAAGTTAAGGCTGAAGTTTTTACAGCACCTCCTTTAGCTGCAATGGCCAACCAGATGTTGCAGGCAGGGCAGGAAATTGAGAAGCTGCTGGGGAGTGAAACGCTTTCCTGTGTGCTATTTACCAAATTTTAAAATGCTTTAGAAGCTGTTGTGTGGCATCAGATCTTATTTAAAGTGTTGGGTTATATGCCATAAAATGCTGTCTCACTTTTCTCACTGAACAGGGCTCCCTGACTTTAGGACTGTTGTGCTCAGGTGACTTCTGAGCACAGGACTGAGGAGATTTCTTCACGAGCCCTGCGCAGTGGGCGAGTTGCTGATGGGTCAAGCGTGGGCAGATCCTGTGCTGGCTTTCTGGGTACTTTTAAGGTGTTGCATAGCAGACCTGCAGGGTAACTGTGGGGAGTCAGCTGATATTTAAAATCATGTATTTTTAATAAAGAAGAAAATAATGCTGTGGTTTTCAACTCTCAGCAAGAGAGTATGTTTAAACAAACAAAACTGAAAACAAAGCCCTGCAGCAATTTGGGACTGGTTCTTGGGGTTTTTTAGTTGTTTTGGTTTTTTTTTCTTTAGATTAATTCACTAATGCAGCCTCTCAACAGTAGCAGGGAGCACTTCAGGCCACTCATGGCATCCCACTGGTGTATCTCTGGTGGCAGTGTCTCAGATGTTCAGTGTGCATTAGCTGGGTGAGACAGGGTGTGTGGGAGCAGGTGCTTAAATGTGTGAAGAAAGCAGTTCTTTGTGTCTCCCTTGAGATGTGATCAGATGGTTGCAGGGCTCAGGATTTGGGAAATGCCGTTTTTGTGGTGAAAAGGAAAGCACTGATATTTGGAAATGCCCTTTAGCACCTGAAGATGTTTGGCTCACTGGTGACATTTGCAGGATCATATGATGAGAAAACTCAGTGTTTGTGTGCCCAAATTGGCTAAAAGGGCTTTGGAAAGCAGCCTGGGTGGCCTTTCACCCAGGATCAAACATCAGCTCACGTGAGCAGCAGTTGGAGCACTGATGTGCAGTCAGTGAGTGGGTTACGTGCTAAATTAAAAAGAAAACAATTCCTTGTGTACAGATGGGTGGGTTACATTGGCGACACAACTTGTTTATCTCTGGTGGCACCGTTGGTGAGGTGCCAGTCTTGGTTACAGTGATCAGGGAAGTGGGTTGCTCGGGATCAGACCCCGCTGGCAGGGTTGTGTGCCGGGTGTATTTCTTGGTGGAGATGCCTGGGGAAGCCAGTCTGTTCAGGAGCTGAACTGTACGCACTGCACCTGGAGAAGGTGGAGCTGATTCTAGTTCCACTTTGCTCTGGATCCAGTCAAAGGCTCAGAATTGCTCCAGGGCTTTACATGGATTGGGATATTCACCAGTGGACAGGCCGGGAGCAGCAGGAGCCACGACCAGTCCCCGGAACTGCCACTGATCAACTGCCACTGATCAACAGCCTTTCCTCATGTCTTTCTCACCTTGACTGTGCTTCTCCCGTTGTGGCTTTGATCCAGGTGTTCATCTGGTCTGCTGTGGGAGAAATAACTGTTTCATCCATCTGCAAAGTCTAAATATGGAGAACAGAGCCGGGGGACCCCTTAGCTCCTTGATTCCTGCTCGTTCCCGCCGGGCATGTCTCCTGCGTGGAGGGCACTGGTCCAGCCTGATCTCTGCAGTCTTTGGAGGGAGTTTTGCCCCCCAGTTGCCCTTTGGATGATATAAACTGGATTGCATACGTTGTTGCAGTGCCTGAGGATGGATGAGGGGGAATCTCTTGCTGACCATGGAGCAGGATCCCACCCCAGCACCCTGGTCTCTACCTTGGAGCAGCGATGGAGCATGAGCTGCTCTTCGAGGAACTGGCTCATTTTGCTGCATGTGTTTGAGTTTTGGAGTCCTGGTGCAGAACTCCTTCTTCTGAGCCAACTTTCCACAAACAGGGTTTGTTTTTCTTCAGTTTGAGTAATATTTACAAACTCAGCCCTTTATATCCTTGGTCTTCTCAGAAGCTGAGGATACAAAATGTTGTTGAGAAGAGACTTCTGATTATTTGATCATGTCTAACTGTGGCAGCAGAGGAGATACTGATAATAAGCCTAGTGTCTTGAAGATTTTTTTTAACGTGAACAAGAAATGTATCCCCAAAGTATGGGCTCAGAAATCCCAGGTGCTTAGAGAAAACCAGTGTGTGGTTCAAACCAGCTGTTTGGGTCGTTTCTCTCTCCAGGATTTTGGCATTTCTGCTGTAAAAGGAGCTTGGGAAGGGTCTGGAGCACAAGTCTGATGAGGGGCAGCTAAGGGAGCTGGGAGGTTCATGGGAGACCTTCTTGCTGTTTAAAACTCCCTGAAAGGAGGGTGCAACAGGTGAGGATCAGGAACTTCTCCCAGTTAACGGGTGACAGGATGAGAGAAAATGATCTCAAGCTTTGCTGGGGAGGTTTAGATTGAAAGAATTCCTTCATAGAAAGGATGGTCAGGCACTGGCACAGCTGCCCAGGGCAGTGGTGGAGTTGCCATCTCTTGAGGGGTTTCAGAGATGTGTGGATGTGGCACCTGGGAACATGGGTTAGTGGTGGCCTTGGCAGTGCTGGGGGAATGGTTGGACTTGGTGATCTTAGAGGGCTTTTCCAACCTGAACGATTCTGGGAACACTGGGTTTGGGTTGGATGAGCTGCTGACAGCTGTGAGGGAAGGCTGTGTGCTGATGAGCTGATCCTTTGGGGAGGCAGGCTCGGGACTGACTTGGCTGTACACTGAGGTTCGTGTTCCGCTGGGTATGGAACTAGAGCCCCAGCGCACTGCAGATGTTACCTCTGGATTTCAGTTACTTCTTCTCTAACTGTGTCCATGAAAACCCTGCTGCTTTTCCTTTGTATTCACTGGCACGAGTCAGATATTAGAGCAGTGACTTCAGGTTCTACCCTGGGCTGGACCCCAACCAGGAAACGCCAAATAACCCGTGAGAGAAACCCTGAAGAAAGGCTGGGTGGCCATTCCCTTCCAGCCTGAGCAGGGCTGCCAGGGCAAGGCCATGGGGCTGCCTGTGCCTGTCAGATGGGGAGCACAAAGAGCCTCAGTGTAAACACTCCCAGGACACAGGCAGTGAGGGCAGTTTTATTCCAATACGCAAAATGGACCTTTTTCCTCTGGACTTAGAAATAAACAACATTTTGGCCGAACAAATGGAACAGATCTTTTTGTTAAAAACATACATCTTTTCATGCCTGAGTCAGTAAGAGGTTGTGAAAATTGAAATAACTCCTTAAGTTGTAGAACAGCTGACTTAAGTCATTCCAATAGCATTTGTCATCTTGGTTTTTGCTCCTTAAAGTTGGAGTGTTTGTAGCCTTTTTTTTAAAGAGGAGAGCAATAAGAAAAGTGGCTCTAACCCAGTGTGCTCTTTGCACAGATGGAGAGAGAGGCTGAATCTGTGAAGTTAATTTTTAAGTTGATGAAAAGATTCACATTTGTTTGGATGGGGATTGGCCTGCCTGCAAGCTCAAGCTTATTCCTGTTCAGGAAGGAAGGATTACAGATAGTTATCAAGAGCAGCTTTAATAAAGAGATTAGAAAGTCTTCTATTAGAAATTAGAAAATATTCTGTAAAATGAGGGGTTGCTACCCAAGCTGGCATCTGGTGCTGAGACACCACTGAAGGGCTCTCTCCCCTTGAACATGTGTCCATGAAGGAAGCCATCCTGACAGATGAAGCCCTCGGTTGTATGAGAGCTGCTTGATTTCCAAGACATGAGAAAACACTTGTGCTTACCCAAATCAGTGTGTTCAGGGCTGCAAGGGTCACATTCTTGTACTGGCTTTTTGTTTTCTTCTTCTGTAGTGTGGCCAAGCCTCCAACCAGGAACAAGCCCTTATTTTCATTAGCTATTTTAGTTTGATTTTGGCTTAGTTAAACCTGACAAAACCGTAGTTTCATGGGAATGTTTGACTCCTGTTGTGCACAGACATCTCTAAACAAAAAACCCTTTCCTTGGATGGGATGGTCAAGGTTTGTTTGGCTGCTCCAACCTCCAGGAGACAGCGACTGCAGATTCCCCCCCTCCTGAATTTAACAAGCCTAATTATTTTCGTATTTCTTCTTTGGGATTGGAGTTATTTTATTTCAGGCTTTTTTTTTTTTTTTTCCTCCCGCGGACCTTTTATCCTTTTCATTACTTTCATTTGAACTTCTTTTGTGGATCTGTTTCTTTCTTGAAATCCAGCCACCAGGATGAGACAGCATTCCAGCTCTGCTCCCAGCAGTGCTGGCGCTCAGGGATTACTGTGCGTGCCTTACATAAGGCAGTCCTGTTTACAGACCCAGGGATTTTGGTTTTACCAGCAGTACGATGTTGTTGGCTCGTGTTCAGCTTGTGACTCACTGTAACCCCAGCCCTTCATTTCTGCACAGCTGCCTCTCAGGGACCAGGCTAAAGGCAATGGGGGAAGATGGGATTTTTCTGAATCTGTGGAGCATTCCTGTCTTTGGGGATGAGGTATCCCCTGCCAGGGAGGAACTGCTGTTGCTGGCAGCTTGGGCAAGCCGCTGCCTCCCCTCCTGTCCACATGTGGCTCGTCACAGCCAGCTCCTGGTTTGCTGTGTTGGGCTTTTCTCTGCTTTTCTTCCTGATTCTTGCATTTGCTGTTTGAGCCGTGTGTTCTCTTTGCTGGGTAAATCTCAGAAGTGCCGAAAATACTCTGGTGTGCTTTGCTGTTTGCGTGGGGCTCTTGTGGCAGCCGTGATTGGTCTGAGCAGTTGGAAGGGAAAGGAGACAAGCTGGACTGCTGCCCTTCCCAGAGAGCCTGGGGAGCACTTGCAGAGCTTTTGGGAGGCTCAGCCCCACACGTTCCATGTTGGGACACACCACGGGGAATGTGGAAACGGAAGCGAGTGCAGTTCTGTAAAGAAAAATCGAAGGTGGGGTGGGGGAGCCCTTTGGGCTTGGACAGACTTTCAAGTGCTCAGAAAGCTCCTGAATGCAGCTGAGAAGGGCCTCCCTGAACCAAATGGGTTCAGGTGCCTGTTCAGGTGAAACTTTGCTGCGTTTCCAGAGAGCATGAATATAAGTTTTCAGAACAGCACAGGCTCATGGGGCTTCTGGTTGCCTTCTCCATCTCTGCGTTGGCACATTTGGTTTGAAAGGCTTCATCAGGTTAAAGGGTGGGCACCAGGAATTCTCTGTGAGAAAGGTAAATTTGCAATTCTGATGGTAAGTTATGTAAGTAGAACATTTGGAGTCTTAATTTTATGGTAAGGCAGCCTCACAAAGCCTATTAAAGGGGACAGCAGACTGACAAGCCCCGTGGCTGCCGGGGCCCTGGGGTGCTGCCAGCCCTGGGAGGGTGGTGCGGGGCCGGGCTCTGCTGGCTCTGACTGCGCTGCCGTCCCCACAGGTCTCCCCGGTGCCGGTCCCGGGACAGAGGGGCTGGAGCTGCCATGACGACGGGCGACTGCTGCCACCTCCCCGGCTCCCTGTGCGACTGCCCGGGCAGCGCTGCCCTCTCCAAGTCGGTGGAGGACTCGGACATGGGCCGCCCGCAGTACATCACCCAGGTCACCGCCAAGGACGGGCGGCTCCTCTCCACCGTCATCAAGGCGCTGGGCGCCCAGAGGTGAGGCTGCTGCAGGGACAGGCTTGGCGTGGCCATGGCTGGGCTCCTCCTCTGTTTTGGTGGCTCCAGGGGCAGAGGGAGGCACTGAAGTCTTGTTTTGTCAAGGAGTTTGTTGAGGGGGCTATTGCTGAGTGTGAATCCCTGTGAGCCGGCTGCTCCCCTGCCTGTGCTCCGTGCGGAGCTCCCGCAGCCCCAGGAGCTGGTGGGATGGGAGTTGTGTGTTCATTGAAGCCCCAGAGCTGAGGCTGCTCTGGGTGGAGGTGGCAGGATGGCCTCTCTCTGTGTGCTGCTGCCAGGTCCTCGTGGGGCAGCGGTGAAGGCGGTGCCGTGCTCGCAGGTTGTTCATGGAGGAGACTGAAAGGCTGGAAGTGGAGCACAGCCCCTGTTCCAGGAAAGTCCACGGAGTAAAGGTGTGGTGTTGATCTGCAGCCCCAGGGATGGGAGGGTGTTTGTGTTGCAGGAACTGCAGCATCCAGTTGTTGCTACGGGGAACAAGTGGCAGCTTCACTGGTTCAGACGCCTCCTGATGTGACTTCTTGTCGTGTATTTTGAGCAGCTTCCAGAGCAGAGGACACTTGGCAACATTGTTCAGTCCAGCGAGTGAGGACGATCACATTTCACGTTCACAAATCCTGTCTGAACAGCTGTTATTTTTTTCAGTAATGTGGCCAGACGTTGATGAGGTGTGAAAGTGGTGACTGCAGGCGTGGGGGAAGGATGCGGGGAAGCTGGATGAGAGTGGAGGCAAACAGAACTGCTGCAACCAGCAAACCTGGAGCAGGCCAATGAAAATGTGAGGGGAACTGGGCTTGCTCTCTGGCAGCAGACAGGCTGTGCGAGAACTTGTTCAAACCCTTAGAACTTGTGGAGGTGTAATGATTGTGCGGGAAAACTGCCTGGGAACACAGGTTAAGAGACCTTTCGGTGGTAGTGGGTTTCAGTCCCTTCCCTGTCCCCAGCACTTAGCACAGAGAAGCTGGGAGCAGTGTGGCTACACTGGAATGTTGGATTAGTGAGGTGGTCTCTACAGCCTGCTGGAAAACTGTCTGAGAGTGCATCGTGTGGGAGTGTGACGGGGCCCCCACCCCCTCCGGATAGGAAGGAAGGAAAATGTAGTCTGATAAGAGTTTTTTTTCACGCCACTGTCAGCAAATTTTTTCATTCTGGATTGTTTATTGGTTATATTAATGTGTTGGAAATATGAAACTTCTCAAACAGGAACAGAACAGATGAAATATCTTACAGACGCTTTTCTTAGGAAATAACAGATGCATGAGAACATTGGAGGCTTGGAGGGGTTGTCTATCTGTCACTTATGCTCTGTCTGCAGGCTGCACTTTGATTGTTCTGGTACAGCACTTTTTGTCAATAAATGTTACAGAATCATCAAATAATTCAGATTGGAAGGCAATTCTGTAGAATGTCTGGTCCAGGCTGCTTTCAGAGAAAGAATGCTCAGAGCCCTTTCCGAGGCAGTTTCCAGGATCTCTGAGGATGGAGTTCCCACCAGCTCCCCAGGCTCCTGGTACAGGGATTGTCCTGGCTGAGGAAGTCCCCCAAATAAAAGGCATGTGAAAAGGAGGAAAGAACGTGGTTGGTGGTTCACCAGTGATTTTGACAGAGAGAAGGGGATGGTGCCGTGGGTGTACATTGCTTCACAGCTCTAATTATGAGTAAAGGTCCAATTAAAAGTAGTAGAGATGTCCTGTGGTGCATCAAGACAGGAGTCTTGCTTTTCCCTTAGCCAGCTGATCTGCATTTCCTTGCTGGCTCTTCCCTTTCCTTCATGTCCCACCAACCTTTTTCCCCAGTGTGCTCCTTTCCCTTGAATTGTGCTTCTATGTCTCACTCTTGCTTTCTGTGCAAACTAATGGAAATGTCCCTGCTGCTTCTGAAGATTGCTAAGTGCTTGCTCTTACTGTTGTGTAGCAATCCCACAAACTCCTGCAGTCAGGTGGGGGTTTTTGAACTCAGAGTAGTAGTGGAGTGTGAACTGTGAGGTGAGCTCAGTGTGGCTTTTGCTCTGGCAGCTACACATGGAAAAAGGTGACAGCTGATATTGTTCACCTGGATTTCAAGAAATAAAGATGTTCCTTTCTCAGCCTCTCTCCCACCCCCAAATCTGGGCAGATACGGGTGTGAGAGAACAGTTGTGTGAAAGAAACGGCTGGTTGGAAAGTGCAGAGTGAGACTCTCTAGTGAGTGCCTGGTTCCCACGGTCCAGGTGCTGCCCTGCACCTCTGCTGCCCAACATTTTCTTCTAAACAATATCAGTGATGGGTAAAGAGTTGTACTGGACTGCTGAGAACGGCGAACTTCGGTGACTGGAGCCATTTGAGGCTTCCCAGGGAGCCCAAAACATCTTCATCCCAGGGCTGGCATGTGTGGCACAAGGCTGCTGAGAAACCTGTGCCTTGGGATGCCCCATCCCTGTTCCAGGCCTCGTTGGCAGGGACTTTAAGCAACCTGGTCAAGTGGAAGGTGTAGCACTAATTGTTCACAGTCAGTGGTGCCAGTTGAAGGTGTGAGGAACATCTTGGGAGCAGATGGGTGGTTCGAGTGCCATGGGCAGCACAGGCCTCCTGCAGGGAAGGTTGCAAGGGGCTCTGAATGCGTTTGTTGCTTCTCTTTGATGAGCATCTCTGGTCCTCTGAGTTCCCAAGAGAGCAGATCAAAGATATGTGGTTCTGTAGGTGAAACTTGTGGCCAAGGAGGGGTGAGAAGGGGTTGTTGCTGAAGCACCAAGGCATTTCTGTAGCCAGGGAGAGGCTGAGTGTGCAGCGTGGTTGATGACCTGTGGAGAGGTACCCAGAGGGCAGTTACTGTGCTGTGATGGGCAGAGGGTCTGTATGCTGAGAGCTTAGTTTGAGGGCTGCTTGCTGTGAAGTATGTTGTGTCCTTGGAGAGCTGAGCTTCCAGGATCAGTGCAGTTGGGTCTGTAGATCGTTCTGTTCCTTACCCAGTTCCTGTCAGCCCAGGGTGCAGAGCAGAGATGGGCCGAGAGTGGGCAGGTGATCTGATAAATGTGACTGATTGCTAGACTCTTGAGTGGCTGCAGTTGGCTGGGGCTGTGGCTACTGTGGATCATCTGGCTCTGCTGTGGTCTTCTGGTTTTGTGTCAGCCCCTGCTCACTGTGAGCAGAGCTGGAGGCTGTGGGACGTGTGCTGCAGCCGCTTCTGTGCCAGCTTCCTTGGGTGTTGTGGTGCTCGTCAACAGGGCTTCTTAATTTAACTGACCTCAAATGTCCTGGGCACCTCCGTGCTCCCCTGAGACTCGCTGCAGGCTCCAGACACGCTCTGCCACATGCTGCTTGCTGTGCATGTGCCTTTCTGGGGCTTGGTGGGACCAGGCACTGTGGCCCTGTGTCGTTCTGCCTGCTCTGACCATGATTTCATTCTGTTTGTCTCTTGTTCTGCCTCTTTAGTGATGGTCCCATCTGTCGAATCTGTCATGAAGGTGGAAATGGGGAGGGACTGCTTTCCCCGTGTGACTGCACAGGAACACTGGGCACCGTGCACAAGAGCTGCCTGGAAAAATGGTTATCCTCCTCCAACACAAGTTACTGTGAGCTCTGCCACACAGAATTTGTTGTAGAGAGAAGACCAAGACCTTTGACAGAGGTACCACTTTCTTCCTGCTTCACTTTTATTTTCATATCATTTGAGAGAAAATGACTGATTGCCCTACTGCCCCTGTGGTTCCTGCTGTCTCCTCCTTGCAGTACTTTAGCACTCACAGTGAAGAAGCCATTTGGAGAGATGAAGTCTCTCATCAGGCCAAGGGATGTAGTGCAGTAGTGATGTTTGGAGCAGCTCTCGCCTGTGACCTCCTCACGTGCCACCTGCCAGCAGCAGAGTGCGGGGCTGCACCCAGCACTGTGCGTGTGGCTGTGCCTTAATGTCTGAGCATCAAAATGCCCATGTCACCACACGACTCACTGAACTAGGAAGCTCTCATAAATATTCTTTTTTCCCTCCTAGTTTTAATCTTATCTCACAGTGTTGCATTAATGCAGCTCTCTTGCATGTGTCTTCCATGTCGTGTTCTGTTTGAAAAGTGAGATGTGGTGATTGCTGATACTGTTCGTAAATTCTTGTCTTCCCTTGGCTAATATTGGTGTGTGCTTCAAAGCCTTTGAGCCTTGCTCCTTCCCACTGCTCTGTGCTCCTCCCTGGTGAAGGAGAAAGCAGGACGTGGCTCAGCTAGTCCTTATGTTCCTCTTTGCACTGGCTGTAGGGACATCAGGATCCTGATGGGTCCATCAGCCTTCCAGAGCTGGAATGTACAACCCAGGCTCTGGCTGGTAGGTTGGGTTGTTTTTTTTTTATCACAAGGCCCTCTTCATTCTCCTGCTTAGGTGTGCTCACCTTTCAGACTTCCTTTGACCCCCAAAGTTTAGAGCAGCTGCCTATAATGAAGAGAACATGTTACACTGCCTGTAATATGGGGATCAAAGGCAGCTTGGCCCAGGCTGTTGTCTGATCTCAGAGTTCAAATGTACATCCCCCAGGAGGAATAAGTTAACCAGTGAGCTGATGTACAAAGGGCTGTAAGGTTTGTCTCAGAAGAAGGTTTAATGTGTCTCAAATTGTGTGAGCTGTGTTGGCAGCTGAGCAGACATTGTTTTATGGCTCTTGTTCCAGACACTGCTGCAGGACCATCTAGGAGGCTGTTGGTGGCACCTGAAGTCCAGCCTGGAAGATCAAAGCAAGGTCCTGCAGCCCTTGCAGCCTGTTCAGTTCCCACTCAGTGCCTGTGAGCCTGCAGGCAGGCTCTCTCAGTGTCAGTGTGCTGCTGGCTTGGCTTGGGTGTTCCTTCAACAGTGTGAGAAGCCTCAGTCTGCAGCTGGGCATTTACAGTTATCAATTTTGGGAGCCCCCCCTGTCCTGCAGCCAGCAGCAATGGGAGGAGTGGGAGGTCTGGGAGCTGATACTTAGCAACAGGTTTCTGTTACCTGTCAGCTGTTGGAGGTTTGTTGGTGACTGCCACCAAAGTGTGTGTGGTGAGGCAGGGGTTAATTCAGGTCTGTAGTGGTGTGACTGCTCTTGTGCACTCTTTCCTTCCCCTTGCTCCATCAGTTAGATCAAAACTGAGTCAGAACTGGAATTCTAATCTGCTTTTCCTATCTCCATTCACATTCTAGATGTTACTTCCTTTCTCTTCCCACTTCCCTCTGGAAACAATCCCTGCCCCCTCCTTCTTCTAACAGTCCCCAGCTCTCCTCACACTCCCATCTCCTCCCAGTGAGCCTTGGAGGGGAAAAAAGGCAGCAACTGGGGAAGCATTCAAGCTTCAATTTGCAAAATTGATATTAAATTTTAATGATTGTTTAACTTACAGCTGACTGTCATTGACTGAACAGCCCCAGACAGGAGAAGGCTTTAGCCTGCAGTGCTCACCCAGACCATTACCTTGGTGGTTCCTGCTGTCAGGGTCTTACTGCTTCTCTCCTAGCTGCTGAGACAAATAAAATGGCTCTGTGACCAATCTCTCAAATGGTTTCAGAGGTTGCAAAACACTGTTTTAAAACATTTGGGAAGGGCTGTGTCTTGGCTTTGAGGACATGCTGCAGGCAAGCCCAGGGACAGGGAGCGTGCTGGGGCTTACACGGGCCAAGTTATGAGTGCAAGTCTCAGATGTTTTAGCTTAAGAGCTGGTGAAGTATTTCTGCCCAGAAACAAACACGTGGGAGTGCCTTTAGCCATCGCTCACAGATGCTGTAGCACCTCCTAACAAGTGTAGGCTTAGAAAAGTGCACACTTGAGTACGAGCTCAACAGCCAGTGTGTAGGGGAGGAGTTTCTCCTCTGACAGCCGTGTCTGCCCCCAGCAGGTATGAGGAGCTTGCTGGGAGAGCAGGACAGGGAGGTCATGGCTCGTCTGTGCACTGACTTGTCTGTACCCCAGGGTGGACAAATGGGCACCCAGGACAATCAAATTTTAATTTAATGTAATTTTAATTGCCGTTGAAATTTGTGAGAAGCCCCTCTGGAGTGGAGCCTGTAGGGGTATGGTAACCAGCAAGGAGTCTGTGAGTGCTGAGAGCTGATGGGTGGGCAGCATTTAATGACCCTCAAACACAGAACTGCTGCTGTGTTTTCAGAGAGGAATAGACCCCTGGGGCCATTACTGCCAGCTGGCAAAGGCTATGGAATACAAGTGATTTGTTACTTCTGGTCTTTGGGGCCTGTCTGTGAGCACAGTGAAGGGGATGATCTGCCCTGTTATGTTGTCTGCCAGAGGAACAGCTTTCCTAAAGTGCCATCAGTGCCCTCTGAGCTTGGAGGCTGGTAAGTGCCTGATGCAAAGTTTCCAGGTGAGAGTGATCCCTGCCTCAGAGCAGAGCCTCCTAACATGCAGCATTCCATCATCCTGCGGCCCCAGAGCAGTTCCCTTGCCACCAGTAAGGTTTTCCCTGGCTTGACAAGCAGCCTATAGCCTGGTTTAACATGTCCCATGGTAGCAGCCTGCTCCTGCCCTTTCCTAGAGGCCAGCAGTGCTTCCCACCACTGTGGGTCTGGCACAGGCCATGCTGGGCAGTGTGTGCTATGGCTGCAGCCCTCAGGTGTGCAGGGTCCTGTACATCAGCACGTGCCCTGTGTGCCTGGCACACCACAACTGCAGGGCTCCTGCTAGAGCAGAATGGCTCACCTGGCTGGAAAGGCTGCCTGGTTTTGTTGCATTACTCCCACCGTGCTATAAAACCTCTGATCCTTTCCTGGAGTAGGGGGGAAATGTCCTGGAGTTTGGTTTCTCATTTTCCTTGGGAGTTATTTCAGCCACTCTGAGCTCCTGCACCGCTGCAATCTGTGCTGCTCAGAGGCAGTGACAGTGAGTGTGCTTCACCCCGTGAGGCTTGTGGGGCTTTGTTCCCTCAGAGGTCAGTGGACAGTGTGACTGCTTTGGGAAGTGCCCGCTGGCAGGGGAGCTCTGCCCTCAGTGCAGGAGCTGATAACCCCTTGGCCAGCTGGCTGGTACTTTCCATTAATACCCTGCCTGCAATCTGCTGCAATCTCATCCCCACACCAGACCGGGCTGCAAGTCTTCACCAAATACTTTTGTTAAGTGTCATCCCCAAGCTGTTCATCTGTTTCTGAGAAGAGGGCTGGGGAAGGACACTGCTTAGTCATTTAAAAATGTCACAGTTCCCTCAGCTGCCTTATCTGGGAAGTTCTCTGGCTCTTGGCTGTGGGGAGGGGTGAGGAGTGTTTTGAAACTTTGGGGGAAGTGATGCTCGTGGTGACTGTGCTGATGAAAATCCACTGCTCACCAAGTAAAGCTGGGAACCCGTCAAAATAGAAACTAGGAGCAGAGGATAAATGGGATGGAGACTTGGACTGGGAACGATGGGGGAGCATGCTTTATGGCAGTGATGTTGATGAAAGGGTTTGTCCCAGGTGTGAAAGACTGTCCAACCATCCTAGCTCTCTGTTGCTGTCACCTGGCCACAAGAGGACTCGGTGACTCTCCCTGCTGGTGTTGGGCCTCACAGGAGAAAGCAGCTCTTGCTGTTTGCTCTGCTCTGTCCTGCCTTTCCAGTGTGGGGACTTAGAACTGCCTGTAGTGGCTGCAGCAGTCACTGGTCAGCAGGAAAGGACCATCAGCCCCATCAAGGACTGGCTCTGTCCATGTGCCCTTGAAGAGCCTTGAGAAGGAGAGGGGCTGAGGGTGACTGTGGACTGGCAGAGACGTTTTGGTGAGAGCTGGGGGGAAGCTCCATGGTCAGGCTGAAATGCTTCTGTGTCAGCTTCCTGAGTTCCAAGAAGTCAGGAAACACCATGACCAAAATTGCCTCAGTTATTACTTCAGGCCTCTGGTATATCTGCACTGCAGTGTGGTCTGCATGGCCACAGGCTGTGTGTTCCAGGAGCAGTGCATGGGTGGGAGATGCTCCCCAGCTGACTTTGTTTATCCCACTGTGTGCTCTTGTGTAGTAGTCCAACCACACCTTTTGTTCCCGTATTTCTGTCCTTGCAAGCAAGTCTTGTGATGGAATTCCAAGAACGTTCTGCTTCCATGTCTTCAGTGCAGGTGTTTTCCAGCAGTGTGTGTGTTAACAGCTTTATTTAAAAAGGGCAGCTTTAGTGATCCCTGCATGTCCCTTTGCCTCCTCAAAACAGCTCCTCCTTCCAAGGGTGCTGCTGTGCTGTGCAGAAGCCTGACAGTTTTTTGCTCCTACTGTTTTCCTTTGGGTTTATTGTGCAATTTTGATTAAAGATGCTTCCTTTTCAGTGATTGCTGATACTTCTGGTTCATTTAAACTGGATATTTTATGTAGTGGAGTTTTCTTTTTTTGTCTCTTAAGGAAAGTACAACTTCCAAACACAGTGTCACCTGCAACAAAATGTGTTTTAAGTTCTCTGAGGTGTTTGCTTGGCTGTGTGGATCACTCTGGAGTAGGGGACACCTCCTGTGGGTCTGCCACGTGCAGTCCTGCTCCATTGCCTGGGTGTCCCTCACCTCTGTGGGTGTGGGAGGTGCTGTGGGAACATCCCCAGCACTTGCAAAGGGAGGTTTGCAGGCAGGAGTTGTGATGTTACTCCTGTTTATGTGGTTAGGGAAAGAAGTTTTGGCTTGGGCACAGTGCCCAGTGCAGCTCTCGCTGCCTCCCCTCCAGTTCACAGAACTGAGCTGTGATGTAAGCTCTCCCCCACCCTTCCTCCAGCCTTATCTTCCTCACAGACAGACTTTTCCCTTTGCTTTCCTCGAACTCTGGTGCTGGACTCACTGCACTTGTTGTCTTATCTGTGCTCCTCTACCCTTCCCCAGCCCATCTCTCTCCTTGCTCGGTGCAAACCTCTGTTAGACTCCTGGATCTATGAAAAACAAATCCCTCTTGGTTCCAGCTGACTCCCAGTCCTCCAATCTTTTCCTTTCTCTCTATGCTTGTGTCTGCTGCCTGGGGATGCTCTTCTCAGATCCAGCACAAGATCCTCTTGGCACTGCTCTGCAAACTGCAATGGCCTCTTTGGGGCAAAGTGGGAAACACTTCATCCACATGCTCTTGGCACTTACCAGCACTAGTGTCTTCCTTGCCTGTCCATCTTCCCCACTTTGTCCAGCCCTGTCTGTGCTGTGATGATCCAGAGGACCAGTGGGCTTTCTCTGAGGTGCAGGTCTGTGCTCCTGTAGGTGCACGTGTCGTGGTGCAACATGTTTGAATTTTGGCTTCCTGGGTACTCTGTCAGAAAACTTTCCTTCCCATCTTGGTGAAGGAAACAGGACCATCCTGCTGGGGCTGCCTGTGGAGCTTGGTGGCCTGCAAGGAGGTTTGGTGCAGGCCTGGAGAAGGGATGTGACAGTCTCTTGTCTGAAGTTGTATTTTTTGGTTCAGCATGTTCCTCAGGGCAAGGACAGACCAGTAGTACTACTGTGAGTCCAGGTCATTTGTTGTTTTCTAACCTGTGTAGCCAGGCACCAGGTCAGCAGCAGAAGGAAACCCAACAGCACCTGAGCAGCCACAGGGTAACTGTTTGGTGGGCAGAAAGGACGTTGGATGATTTGTAATGCATCCAAATTCTTGTGCATGATACCTTCACTGTGGAGCACTGGGGAACTCTGTGGCAGGGTCAGCTGGTGAGGTTGGCAGGTCATGCTGCTCCTGGTGCTCAGCAGAGCAGCTGCAGGGCTGGGAGAGACCTGAGCACCTGCTGGGTGGAGGCTGCTGGTCCCTGTGGTCCCACAGGGCACGGGAGGGCTGTGTGCAGTGTGGCTGTGAGATGGGCTGATAGCTCATGGCTATCCAGACACAGGAGGTCAGTCAGCTGCAAAAATCAGTGGAAGCTAGTTTTTAAAACACTCTTTTATAACCCCTCAGAAAGACTGCAAGGTGCTGAGTGCTGGGAGAGTCCCACTGGTCCCAAGGGGCAGAATGCAGCCCTGCCCCAAGACATGCAGGTGCTGAGATGGACTGGCTGGGAGACTGCTGTGATATGCTTTGAGCTCTGCTCTTGTCTTCCAGAGGAGCTGGTTATGTCCTGGTGCCCTTTTCTGCCTGCCCCTGTCCTGCCTCCCATCACCTGGGCTCACCCAGGATTCACAGGCACAGCAGCACCCAAAGGTCAGCTTCTCATCAGCACATAGCCCTGCTGTGGCTCCAAGAAATGAGCTCCCTTCTGATCCCACCATTTGGGAAAGCCTCAGGATCATGCTGGAGGACAAAGGAATACAATTGTACCCAGAATAACTTCTTGTCACACAAGTAGAGAGAATTTGTTTCCAGCAGGCTCTGGAAGCCAGCTTGTGGCCCAAGTGGGCAGCAAGCAGCCAGCTCTGCCTCCTTCCCTTCAGTCTCAGACATGATTGCAGTGTGGAAACTGCTGGAAGAAGACCAAGTTGTGCTTTTGTTGCTTTCCCATGTTTACTTGATAGTTTTCCCTACAAAAATTGTTTAATCTGCCTGACCACTTTATGGATTGTTTGCAAGGTTTATTTAAAGTCCTGTATGCACTAATGTGCTGCTGTGCCCTTAGGGTGGCTTATTGTGTTCTTTTTTTTTTTAATTGGGTCAGTGCATATTGGCAAAGTAAATCAACTGCTACAAAAGGAAATTCATTTGCTTCCTGTCTTTACATATTTTGCTCCCATCTTGGGGAGGAAGAAGGAGTTTCAAGGGTCACAAGGAATATAAACAGAATTAAGATGCAGTAAAATACCTATCTGCCTTCAGTCCCTGAGCTTCTTATTGTACAAGGGTCAGAAGTGCCCCCAGATGTCCTGTTCTGGGGGACGAGGTGCTCTGGGCTTGCTGTACAGGGACATTTGTCCGGTCTGGGGGATTTGGTGACACACCCGAGCGCTGTGTCAGCCCTGTCTTGGTTGGAGTGGGCAGAGCTGGGAGTTGAAGCAGGCATGGCCAGGTTCAGCTGGCAGGGCTGCCAAGGACATGCCATGAGCTGCTGTCCCCCCTCACTGCCCGGACCGTGTGTCCTTCTTGTCCCCACGCAGCTCGTCACACTCATCTCCTCCAGAGCAAGGGGGACCTGCAGGGCTGTCTCCCTTCTCTCAGCTCCTGCCCAAACCACAGTTCTGCCTGCTCTGGAAGCTCTCTGGTGGAGAGGGACCTGGCAGTGCTGCTTTTGGCAGTGGCTAAACAGGAGCCAGGTGTGCCCAGGTGGCCAAGAACGTCAGTGGCACTTGGCTTGTACCAGCAGTAGTGTGGCCAGCAGGGCCAGGGCAGTGACTGTCCTCCTTTGCTCGGCACTGGTGAGGCCCCACCACAAATCCTGGGGTGTGTTTTTGACCCCTCACAAAAAAAAAAAAAAAAAAGACATTGAGGGGCTGGAGAGTGTCCAGAGAAGGGAATGGAGCTGGGGAAGGGGCTGGAGCACCAGAAGCAGCTGAGGGAGCTGGGGGGAGGCTCAGCCTGGGGAAAAGGAGGTTCGGAGTGACCTCCTCCCTCTCCAGAACTCCCTGACAAGAGGGTGGAGCCAGGGTGGAGCTCTGCTGCCACTTAACAAGTGACAGAGGGAAAGGAAAAGGCTTCAAGTTGGGCTGGGGGAGGGGCACAGGTTTAAATTGGATATTAGGAAAAATTTCTGCACTGAAATGATTGTCAGGCATTGGAAGAGGCAACCAGGACAGTGGTGGAGTCACTGTCCCTGGAAGTGCTCAGAAAACATGTGGAAGTGGCACTTGGGGACATGGGTTAGTGGTGAACATGGTGATGGTTGATGGTTGGACTTGATGATCTTGGAGGTCTTTTCCAACTTTAATGATTCTGTGATTCTAAGACATTTCCTTCTGGCTGTCTGGCCATCAGGTTGTGCTCAGAATGGCTTTCAAATCAATGGCAGTTTATTGTCTGTTACCACAGGAGCATTCAGATGCTTCAGGTGACATCTCTAAAATACCACGCTTATCAGTCCTCCCAGGTGACGCTCCTGGCCAGGCTCATTGCTGTCACTGCAGTGTCCTTTCCTCTGTTCGGCTCCAGCTCAGTCCCAGGAGCTGCAGAACGTGCTGCTAATGTGGCTCTGACCAGCCCAGCCACCTCCCTGTTCCTTGCCTGGGTTTGCCGTCTCCGCCTTCCCTTTCCCATTTCCATGAAAGTTGGCTGTGCTTCTCCTCCCATCCCTCCCCCTCTGCTCTGTCTCTCTGAACATCCCTGCTGGAGTTAGAAATGCACTCCCCTGTGCCCCCTCCCCTGCTCCCCTCTGGGCCCTCTCTGTGTCTCTCTGGCCAGCCCTGCCTTCCTGCAGGGAAGAGGGAAGGATCCAGCAGCCCAGCACACACAGATCCCAGTAAAGCTTCGCTGTAACAATTTGGTATCAGTTGGAACCACAGCTGCTTGATGTTCTAAAAAAAGGAAAGGCCGAAAATACCATAATCCCAGGAAAATAGAACAGTTGCTGTTGTTGAAGTCAAGTATCTACAATGAACCCACACTAGAAGCAAATTGGGACTCCTAGAAGAAGTGAACACTTGGCGATTGCCAGTGGAACTCTAAAATGCCACAATTCTCCCAAGGAACCCGAGAGAAAGATTTGGGAGAGCTGCCCTTATGGCTTGGCCCGGCCTCAGACCCCAGTGCCCCTGGTTCCCATAGCCCCCACACCAATTACAGAGTCATGGACCTTTTTCTGTTGAAGCACAGTCCAAGACCAGTCAGGTCTTTCGTAAGCTGGGCTTTACTGAACCTACCTCCCCCTGCCTGCTCCTCCCTGCTCCTGTGAAGAGCCTGGGAGCTCCTGGGTTCACCACTGCCTTCCCCTGCACACATTCTTCAGCTGTGTCGTCCCTGTGCCTTGTTGGTTGTTAAAAATAGGCTTGGCACTCTGTAGCTCCGTTTTGGAGAAGGTGTCTGTGAGTTAAGCGCCCGTTCCAGGTGCCCCCAGTGTGCCCGGGGCAGGCGGGAGTTTCCCACTGCAGTTCCTCTCCCACCATTCCACTAACGCCCTTCTCCCGCCCTTCCCACAGTGGCTGAAGGACCCCGGGCCCCGCAATGAGAAGAGGACCCTTTTCTGTGACATGGTGTGTTTCCTGTTCATCACCCCGCTGGCGGCCATCTCCGGCTGGCTGTGTCTGCGCGGGGCCCAGGACCACCTGCAGTTCAACAGCCGGCTGGAGGCCATCGGACTCATAGCACTCACTATTGCACTTTTCACAATCTACGTCCTCTGGACGCTGGTAAGTGCCGGCTGCCAGGCCCTGCTCCTGCTCGAGCAGCAGCACTGGCTCACTGCTCACTGGGCAGCCCCCCAGTTCTGCCTCCACAGGGGAGAAAACCTTGGGCTCTTCCTCTTGAATGGCCCTTCAATTGTCTTCCCATGGGAGCTGCTCAAGTTGTTGCTGAGAATGAGAAACCACTTCCTACCACCTGCTTTCCAGACTGGCGTGGGAGCCGTGTTCCCAGGGTGCCATGTACCTGGCACAGATGTGCCTGAGCAGGGCTGGGGCAGGCAGTGGCCCATCTGTGGTGTCTGCTCCTGTTTTCAAGAAGAAACACAAACTTGGTATCTGGGTAGTTCAGGGGAAAAGTAAAATCTGGAGTGTGTTTGACCCCTAAATAATCTGCCATCATGTCCCTCCGTGTTTTATGCTGCCCAGCACACACTGGCCATGCCCAGAGGGGGTGCAGACTGGCCTTGGGGGTGTCTGGCCCACAGCTAAACAAATTCCTACACTACCCTTTTAAGGTGTCTGTAAGAAGATGTGTGCAAGGAACACTCTGGCCCTGGGGAAACCTCTGGCTTCTCTCATGCTGGGTTTTGGAGTTCTTGGAGCCTGCCCTGGCCCACTGCTGCTGCCTGGGGGGCACTGGGGATTCCTGGGAACCTGCACTTGACCCTTCTGGGGGTTGAACTGGTTCATGCTGGGAAAGAACTTCCTGCAGAGGCCTCTCTTGGCATCCCTGGACGTGCTGAATTAGGGAGCCAGGAGCTTGCAGCTGGCAGGGAGTTCAGGAGAGCAGGAGTTTGCTGTGGCACCCATGAGCGCTGCCAGCAGAGCCCAGTGGGGCTGGGCAGCTCCTCCTCAGGGCACAGGGCTGCTCTCCAAGGGCTCCCAGGCCAGGGACTTCCCTCTGTTTCCCATTCCCTTTTTTTTTTGTGTTCTGTTGCTGGATGGATTTCTGGGTTTGGATCTGCATTTTGGCTCTCCTGTTCCAAGCCCTGTGTGTGCTCATGCCCTGTTGCTGCCCTTTTCCACTGCTTGCTGGGAAGCACCGTTTGGGGAAGGGAAGGGGTGCAGTTGCTGCAGGAGAAAAAGTAGGACCCCAAAAAGCTGGCAGTTCTGTGGGCAGTATAAATGCCTCAGCACATTTCCCTGCCATCTCATGCTACAATTTCTCAGAGTAACCCCTTCCCCTGTGGCTGGACATTCCTCTCCCCCACAGACTGGGGAGCCAGGGCAGGTTGAGCTGGAGCTGCAGCAGCCCCTGCTCTGGGGGGGCCTGCAGAGGGAGTTTCTGGGGGCAGAGCTGGAGCCATGGAGGAAAATCTCCATCCTGCAAATTCCTGCATGAGGCTTCTTTTTGTAGAAAGCCGGGGTAAAACTGGAACCCTTAGGGGAAGTGTTTCTGTCTCTTCTTCCCAGGACTGATCTGGAGAAGCTGGAAATGGGGGGGAAATGGAAAAATGGTTTGGTTTGGGATTTTTTTCATGTTTTTTTTTTTTCTGTGTGTGAAAAACGAGTCCTGACTAAAATGTCTCTAATTCTGCAGTGTTTCACATCTCCTTGAGCAGAGAAGGACTTTAAGAGAAGCCCCTTTATTCACATTTCCCGCGTTCTGCCCCAGCTGTGCAGCACAGGAGGCCGATATGTGGGTGGGGGGTGACGTCTGTAGTGGGTGGGAGGGTTGTGAGTGAGGCTGTGACTGAGGCTGCAGCTCCCTCCTGTGGAGCAGGAGCCTTCCTTGAGGTTTCCACCACTAGCTCCCCATTCCCACACTGTCTCTGAAGGCTGGGAGATGTGTTTGGCAGCAAACAACCTCACTGCCACAGCACCTCTGCAACGGGAAGGAGGGGAGGGCACAGATCAAGAAGTTCAGTTACCTCAGGCCAGAATAGAAGTAATTGGAAAACTGACTGTTCCATGCCAGATGTGGTTCCTGGTACTTCCTACTTGCCAGCTAAATGCTTCCTGTAATTTTACAAAGGATGAAGGCCTGGTTTGGATGAGTGGCTGAGTGGATTCGGTATTTAAGCCGAGCTTGAAGCTCCTCTCGCAGGGCTGTTCCAAAACTGCAGGGCCAGCTCCTGCCTCTGCTGGGCTGCTCCGGGTCCCTCCAGCCTTTGCATCTTGCCCTTTCTCCCTCCTGGGGCACAAGTCTCCCAGGCCTAGGTGCTGACAGGAAACACGAGTCCAGTTGCTGTCCTGTTGTTGCAGACAGAAGAGAGAAGGTTTTTGGGAAGGGTGAAGGAGGTTCACTGGGCGCTGTGAGATGGGAGGAGGCAGGTTGGATTCAGACACTAATTTTGGCCACACGAGGTGCTCGGTGCAGCCTGGGGCTGGGTGAAGGGGCGAGTCGTGGCTCCTCCCTGCCACGTTTCACCAACCTGGAGCCAAACCCAGCTGAGCAAACCCCATCCTGCTGTGCCAGTGCTGCCCAGAAAGCCCCTTTGGCTGTGCCACGCTCAGCCTGTTCTCAGCAGGAAGGGGTTGATTCCCCGTCAGAGGCTTGGGCCCCAAACCGTGTCGGGGTCAGAGCTGTGTCCCTTGCCCTGGCATCAGGGACACCCAGAGGCAGAGGGCTGAGGGCGTCTGGCGGGACAGGCGTTGGTGACAGACGCTGCCTTCTCGCCCGCCAGGTTTCGTTCCGCTACCACTGCCAGCTGTACTCGGAGTGGCGAAGGACCAACCAGAAAGTCCGCCTGATGATCCCATCCTCGCGGAGCCCTCACCCCCTGCCCCACTCCCTCCTCTCCGCCAAGCTCATGAAGAAGAACGCGGATGAGACGACCGTCTGAGCCGGCCCAGGGGGAGGAGGGCTGTGTGTCCTCACGTGCCCGGGGAACGGGCAGCTGTGGGGGCAACAGGAAACAATCATCCCACACAAAGGGACTCTGCGGTCAGCACCTACTTTAGACTTTGTCAAACAGACAAATAATCAGTGTCTGTGTGTGAAGTGGCCCAAAAGAGCCCAATGGCAGAAAATGCCTCTCTGCAGGGACATTTTCCCATAACTAAATACCATACGTGGAAAATATCTCCCTCTCTCTATATATATATCTATATATAATATTATTTTTTAATGGCCATGCATATTGTGTTTCAGTCCTTTTGTGTAGATGTTCTAAGCTTCAGGATAGAAGCCGGCAGCCTGATCTCATTCAGAGGTTAAATCAATGCCTTTTCTCCAAATGAGCATATAAAGAACACTTTTCATCATCCGTTCTTGAAAGGCCCCTTCTCCTTTGCACTAAATTGGTTTTGATAATACTGCAGCAGCCTTCCCGTTACTCTTTGGTCTCTTTCATGGTGTTCTGTCCTTTCTAGAAAGTTGAGTGTTTTTAATAATTATTATAATCCCAGAAGGAGTAAAATGACATAATACTGAATGGAGACATTTTGTATTGTAAAGTACTGTAATTTTGAGATATAAGTTTCAAAAAGAGAGATCTTTTCCAGTGCAGATGTGATCTCACAAAATGCTTTCCTTGCCTGTCCTGGCTCACCCCCAGGACTCGGATGCACTCAGCTCTTGGTATGTCTGGCAAAGGTAGATGGAGGATCCAAGGGTGGAGAGTCATGGCTTGTACTAGCTAAGCCCACCATTGCCTTTTGGTTTTAAACGACTGAGAAAGGACCTTTCCTGACCCCAGAAGGCTGAAGTTTCCGTTTGCTGATGTCCTTTCACCATCCTGAGGCTGGACCTCCCGTAGCATCAGTTCCACACGTACCTTAGGGGACAGGCCATGCCCTGCGGCACTGGCAGGACGCAGGTGCTCTTGGCTGTCTCTGCGCTTTATTTGCACATTCCAGAGGAGCTGCTGGGATTGAGTTCATCCCTGACAGCACTGCCTGCCTGTTGTGTCCTCTAGTGAAACTCTCCCAATTCGCTGGTTCCCAGAGAATGGGTTTGGGTCCCTTCTCTTGTGGGGCTGGGGTTCCTTCTCCTCCACCTGCGTTTCCAGCACATTCAGCTGTCAAAACCCTCTGTCTCAGAGTGCCCCGTCTGCCAAGGGTCTCCCTGGTTTGGCTTTGGTCCTTGCCTCTCTGCCACCCTGCCATGTGGTGCCCGTGCGTGGTGCTGAGCTCCCCTGAGCCTGCTGTGTGGTGCAGGCTGTGAGGATGCTGGTGCTGCCACTGCCCTACCGGGTTCTCCAGAGGGGTGTGCTTGGCTGGAGCCTGAGCTCTGCTCCCAATGGTGAGGGCAGAGAGCAGAGAGGAGGCAGGCTCCAAGGTGCCCGTGTCCTTGCAGTGGGTGGTGATGTGTGTGACACACTGTGTCCCTCTGCCCCTTTGCTGAACCCCATGCCCTGCTAGAGACCTGTCATTTCTTGGATTCAAAGCACCCCACATCCTTCCTCCTCCTCTTCCTCCTCCTCCACTCTAGCTGCAAAGCAGGATGTTTTTCCTTACATGTCTCATGACTCTGGGCTGGAAGTTTCTGGTGGATCCCAAGAGGATCTGTCCAGTCCTGGGTTCTGTTGGCTCTTCTCCTCCCTCTTCTGTGCCAGGGTTCTCGTGCAACTCAGGGATACCCTGGCACATCTTTCAGCAGCCTCTCTGTGCCCAGTGGTGGGTCCCTGTGGGCTGCTCCGAACTGGTCTCTGTTCTGAGCATGAGGGGCTCGTGTGACCACAGGGGAACATCCCCTGCCCATCTCTGCAAGGCTGCCCATCTCTGCTCCCCTCTCTTGGCCAGCCCCCCGCCTGTCCCTTCCCTTCTGCCACATACCCACGGGCACCTTCCCTTTTCCCAGTCGTGCAGGGATGACTCTGCCCCTGGTGCTCCTGGAGGAGGGGCTGCTGCAGCCCAGCTCCAGTCCCAGTCCCAGTCCCTGCTCCAGTCCCATCCTGTTCCCACCCAGGCACTCTCCGCTCCTCACACCCTTCCGTGGCAGCGGGCACTGCACCACTGCCCTGTGCCTTGTCCTGGGTGCCCCTTCCTTCAGGCCCTTCCCAACAAACCCCTTGTCACCAGGACATTCTCAGTGGAGAAAAATGGGGGAGTGGTTTCACCTTCCCATCCCTGGCTCCCTCCCAGGAGCTTGGCCTTGCACCGAGCTCTGGCCGGTGACAAGGGACGTGCACTCCCACACCACATCCCCCGAGTAAGGACTTAATGGAGCCAGTGTTCCAGTTAGGAGACCCACTGTCGATCCTAATATGCAACTGTGAAAGCCAGAAGCCCCTGGCTGGGGCAGTGGGGGCCCTGTGCTGTAGGGCAGCCACGGCTGCACTCAGCTTCCTTGACTTTATTGTCGTTGCCAATAATTGGAGTTGTTGCATGTGCCCCTGCAAAACCCAGTAGCCACTCTTTAAGTCTTTACCTCCTTCCTAGAGGAGATGTTCAGCTTGTGGATGTGGGAAATCAGTGTCTGACCCAACACGTTCCAGTGTCATGGGGAAACGGGCTGTGCAATTATGTAAATAAAAGTGAGACAAACTTTGGGCTGTTGTGTTGTTACTGGGGGGACCGAGCCTGCAGAGCCCAGCTGACCCCTGAGAGTGACCCCCGATCCTGGCTGCCCAGGGCTGCTCCCTGACCTGCCCCAGGAGCCCCAGCTGAAGGTTTCAAAGCTGGACAAAACCCTCTGAGAGCCATCCAGGCCAGCACCGTGGCAGGGCCTGCAGGGCAGTGTGGGGCAGGATGCCTGTCCAGGGATGGAGAAGGAACCTCAGGGCAGAGACCTGGGCAGCCATCGTTCCCTGCTCCATGGGGCAAAGAAGAGCCCCAACATCCTGTGCAGCCCCAGCCCTGCCCTCAGCCCCCGGCCCTGGACGTGTTTCAGAGCTTGGTCACAGCTCTCTTGCAGACTGGGGTGGAAATTGTGAAGCTGCACATTAAAAGTGCCCCTCAGAGCACTGCAGAACCAATGCTGGATGCATTTCCAAGGTCCTGGACAAGGCTTTAGCCTTGTGTGATGGTTCGGACTTGGCTCCCTGCCAAATGCTCAACC
The DNA here is from genome assembly GCF_003031625.1 of Empidonax traillii. Lineage (NCBI taxonomy): Eukaryota > Metazoa > Chordata > Aves > Passeriformes > Tyrannidae > Empidonax > Empidonax traillii. The sequence goes on along the minus strand of NW_020957333.1, from coordinate 4,462 downwards.
CCCTCAGTAGCAGCTCCTCTCTTCCCCCTTCCTACTTCCCCCAGGGCAAAGGAAAAAAACCATGCAAATTTAAGAACCCAAAAACCAAGCTAGTTATATAAAAAAATATATATTTTATGTATATTACAGTTAAGATGCTTTGTACACAGCAAAAGGGAATCCAAACACCTCCCAAAGGAATAGGGAAAGGGGAAAAGGAACAAAAGGAAACAAAAAAGGGACACTGAGCAGATATATGCAATCAAACCTGAGAATTAGTAAAATAACTAGTAAAACAAATCTCACCATGTCCCTTAGAAAAAAACAGGATTGACACACACATGGCCAGCACTCTCCAAGCCTCCACGTGGCAGGCCAGTGGATGCTGCAGGCCTCAGCCTTAGATAAGTGAAACTAATGCAGGGACCCACTGTTCCTGAACCTCCCTTCTTATTTATACCTCGATTTGAGTAAAAATCGTATGGAATACTGGGAACACTGCCCCTTCCCCGGTTACAAACTGGTAACCAGGGAAGGCCTAGATTAAAACCACCACACCTTGTCAAAGCAAACAAAAAGGTTTAAAAAAAGAGTGCTGCAATTATGCAACTCAGCTCCCAAAGAGTTGATTTTTCTTTTAGTATATTTAATTTTGGGAGGGATACAGCAAACAGGAACCCATTAAACCTTTTCTCCCCCTTCAAAGCACAGAATTCCAGTGAAGAGGATCCAAGACAACAATCTGTTGAAAAATCCAGCTTTCCTCCAGTCCGGGGGACTGAGCGGGCTTTCAGAAAGGAATTTTTTCTTCTTGATTGAAGTAGGTGTCCCTCAATGTACAGCACTTTGTGGTGTTTCCCAGGACAAGGGACAGAACCAAAGCTTACAGATCTTCTTCCATCTCCATCTCCAAACCTTCTGCCATGAACCTCTGTCGTGGTGTAACCCCGGCCGAAAACTAAACATCACACAGCGACTCAGTCACACACAGCCCCAAAGTGGGGTGGGGGAAAAAAAGGAAAAAAAAACTTGTGGGTTGAGATAAGAATAGTTTAATGTTTGAAACAATGTGAAACATAATAATATTAATGACAATAGTAAGTAAAAAAACCCAAGAGGAGCAAGCAATGTCCAATACAATTGCTCACCACCCACTGACCTGTGCCCAGCCTGTCACCCTTGTCACCTGCCCACAGAGGGTAGGAACTGCCCTGCTGTGAGCACAGATCTGTGGGTGTCCCATCTTGGTCCTACCCCACTGGAAGAGGGTTAGAGCAGGCTCTGGAGGAAGATAACTCTGCCTGACCCAGCGCTGCAACTCTTTGCAGCTACTGGAGTAGACCAGGGAGACCAATACTCTTGCCTGTGCCCAGATGCCACCACAAAGATGACAAAGTGCCTGAGGTGGCACTAAGAGGCTCCAGCCAGCAATGTGTCTGCAGAGGAATTCCAGGCTGGAGCAAGGACAAGGTTCCCCTTCCCTTACATTCACCTTCTCCTGTCCTAAGGGCAGGATTTAGCAGGATCCAGCTTTCCATGTTTAACATCTCTGAACGTCCTTTCCCACAAAATACCAGTTCTCCAGGGCAGATCTAGTGCTGGAAGGCACATCTTGTGACAAACAGCTGAGGGCTCTGGGCTTGTGTCCTTTGGAGAATGGGAGGCTTGTTGCTCTGCAGCTTCCTAAGGAGGGGACGTGGAGAGGGAGGTGCTGAGCCCTTCTCCCTGGGATCCAGGGATAGGACACCTGGGAATGGCTCAAAACTGTTCCAGGGGAGGTTCCAACTAGACATGAGGGAGCATTTCTTTACCAAGAGGGTGGTCTGGAACAGTCTTCCTCGAGAG
>NW_020957333.1:0-2166 GCF_003031625.1 Empidonax traillii | reverse complement strand
TGTTGCTCTGCAGCTTCCTAAGGAGGGGACGTGGAGAGGGAGGTGCTGAGCCCTTCTCCCTGGGATCCAGGGATAGGACACCTGGGAATGGCTCAAAACTGTTCCAGGGGAGGTTCCAACTAGACATGAGGGAGCATTTCTTTACCAAGAGGGTGGTCTGGAACAGTCTTCCTCGAGAGCTGGTCAGTGCCCCAGGCCTGTCAGTGTTTAAGAGGCATTTGGACAATGGCCTTAATAACAAGCTTTACTTTTGGTCAGCCCTGCAGGGGTGAGGCAGCTGGATGATCATTGTAGGTTCCTTCCAACTGGAATATTCCAGTCTAGTCTATTCTATGTGAGGAAGAGGAGACCTTGATGGGGAGAGATCAGAGAACGGCAGATCTGCAGGAATTGCCTCTCCTGTGGATTCCAGACACTGCTCAGCTTCGTGTCTGCCTTGCTGGGCTCCCCCAGAGCTACTCCTAATGCCCTGCTGCAAGAAATTGCTTGGTGCATGTGTCAGTGACAAGAGGAGGGGAGGCAAGGAGAGGTTTGGATGTGTGGGGAAGATAAGTGTTATCATCAACATCCAGCTATGCTTGAGGGTTTTTAACTTCATCTTAATATGAAAAAGCCCGAGACACTGCCCCAGCACCTTTTACTACCTGCTATATTTTCCGTGGCCTTGGACAGAGCAGCTCTGCAGTGCCCTGGCACTCAGTGCCACCTGCCTGCCCTTGGCCCTCCTGGCACCAAGCTCCTCTGTGCTCTGTCTTGGTGCTCTCCCTGCAGTCCCAGCCGTGGGGAGGGCGGGATGAAGGAGGCTCTGTGGTGGCGTCCACGTCCATGACCCACCAGTCCTCTACTTGGTGGCCAGAGAAACACGTGGGGAGAAGCCAGCAGGACCCACCACCCCACCAGTTCCCAGCACCGCGACCCATGACGATGGTGTTTGCCTTGCCGGTGTCTCCCCGTGCTCCCTCCGTGTGTCAGGGGCACAGCTGGAGCCACGAGCCCGTCCCCACCCAGAGCCAGGGGTGCAGCCTCTCCCCAGGACACGAGGCCAGACAGAAAGCAAAGAGCGGGGCTGCATTTTCAGCATCAGCAAATGCCACCTGCTTGTCTCTGAAGTCCAGGCACACCTGGATGGCCCTGGGGAGGTAGGCAAGGTGCAGAGGGGTCCAGTCAGGGTCAGTAAAAGCGTGGTATTGTCCAAACCACTGCCCCACAGCCCAGATCCCCTCCTGGGGGGTAAAGCTCAGGACCCCCTTCCTTCTGACAGACTCCTGGGCCACCCCCACAGCCCACCAGTCCCCCGCCTCAGCCACCTCCACCTCCCAGCAGTGTCTGCCCTCAGCAAAGCTCTGCCTGCCCAGCACACAGGGCTCGGTGTCGAACCGCTCGGGGGTGTCAGGCAGTGAGGTCCACTCGTCCCCCCGTCCCACCCTCCGCTGGTCACCAGCCAGGATGAGGAAGGGGTTGGCGGTGTCTGGGTCCAGGGTCACGTCAGCTGGGGACAGAGAAGGAGAAGCTGCTCAGAACAGGCAGGCTCAGGGCTGCATCCACCCCAGCAGGAGAAGGGAAAGGGTGAGTTCCATTTCCCAGGGTGGGGAAGCCCTCACTGCTGGACTGCCCCAGCCTCAGTGCTGCCCCAATCCTGTCCCTCCCCAGGACCTTGCATTCACCCTGGCCAATGAGACCCCCCTTTCCTGGAGGAGGATGCACATCAGTGGGTGGCTGCACATCTGCAGTGCAGACACCTGGACCTGAGCCTGGCAGTCTCTGCTGCTGCAGGAGCAGAACAGGCAGGTCTGGGCACAAACCAGTGCAGACTGTGATAGATATTACCCCATGACCCATAACCCGTGGCCCCAAATTCCTGTTTCTCTCTACATGCAAAGGAAGGGGCCAAGGATGTCACCTCAGGTGTCTTTGGTGCAGGTGGGGGCTCTGCAGATCAGCACGAGAACTTCAGCTTGGGGTGCTGGAGCCACCAATTCCCAACCCATGGTAAGCCCAGGCTGGGACAAGCTCCAGGTGCTTTGAACCTAAATCGTTCTTCCAAAGAAAAGATTCATTTCTTTCTTCTCAACAGAGGACAGTTCCCTTCCTTCTTCCCTCCTGAAACTCACCTCTTCCACTCATCTCCTCCACCTCATTGACTAAGGTCTCACCCTCTTCTCTCTC
>NW_020957332.1:63319-67343 GCF_003031625.1 Empidonax traillii | reverse complement strand
GAGACCTCAGAAATTAGAATTAAATCATTACATACCTGACATTGGCACTATTGTCATTTGTTTCTGTGGCTGCCCAGTGTGCCTGGATTTGTAGTGAAGGCTGTCGTGTTTTGGCTTTAAACTGAAACAGAGTAGGGTCAGATGGGATATTGGGAAGGAATTGCTGGCTGGGAGGGTGGGCAGGCCCTGGCACAGGTTGCCCAGAGAAGCTGTGGCTGCCCCTGGATCCCTGGAAGTGTCCCAGGCCAGGTTGGATGGGGCTTGGAGCAACCTGGGCTGGTGGAAGGTGTCCCTGCCCATGGCAGGGGTGGCACTGGATGGGCTTTGAGGTCCTTCCAACCCAAACCAGTCTGGGATTCTGTGATTTTCAGGAATGGAGAAGAGGGAACAATCCTAAATGCCCTGAACTCTGTGGAAAACCCCCAAAACATGGCACAGAAGGAATCATTTGTTTTGACCACCTCATGACTGGGGGTGTTGTTGCCCATGTTTTCCTGTGCACATCTGCGGGTTTGGCTGATGCTTTTAATTCCATTTACTCCTTTAGGAGTCCATCAGGAGGTTGGTCTACCTGTCCTGGATATTCCCATCAGAAGAAGTGGACTCTGTGGAGGTCATCCCCAGAGAGGTTAAAGCCAAGGCCGGCGGGTGCGGTGGCAGCAGCAGTGACAGCGACAGCGAGGACTGCGACAGCAGCGCCCCGTGGGACCACAACTACACGAGGAGGGAGGTGCTGAGCAGAGCCCCCCCTGTCCCTGGCACCCCCCACGTGCAGTACTCAGAGAACAGGCCCTGTGAGGCCACCCAGGCCACTGACCCCGCACCCCCTGAGCCAGCGGGGGCTGAGGAGCACACGGACCTGGCAGGAGACCAGGACCTGGCAGGAGACACAGACTTGGGTGGGGAGTTGCTCAGCCCCTTCCCCGAGCTCAGCTGTCACTACCCTGCCAGGCAAAGCAGCACCTGCTTTACCATCAACCTGCAGACCGTGCTGCTGGGGAGCCTGGAGGAGCGCGGGGACAGCCCTGCAGCGGCTCTGCCTGCCCCACAGCACGAGGGGCACTGGCAGTGTGCCCATGCCCTGGAAGCAGAGGCTGACACTGTGCAGAAAGCACCGGGTGCTGATGACTGCCAGGAATGGCAGAACTTTCCTTCAGAGGAGGAAAGCGACTCATCCGAGTCAGACACGGACCAAGGATCGGGATACATGAGGAGGAGGTGAATAGGGGAGAGCCACTGATACTTTACAGCATACGCGTCAGTATTGTCCAACTTTTATTTCTGGACTAAACATGCAGATCTTGTCTTCTTATCAACGTTCTGTGAGTGTGGACCTGCCCTACAGACAGAGCTGGAGAAGAGGAGGCTCCAAGGAGACCTGAGAGCCCCTTGCAGGGCCTAAAGGGGCTCCAGGAGAGCTGGAGAGGGACTGGGGACAAGGGATAGAGGGACAGGACACAGGGAATGGCTTCCCACTGCCAGAGGGCAGGGAGAGATGGGAGATTGGGAAGGAATTGCTGGCTGGGAGGGTGGGCAGGCCCTGGCACAGGTTGGGCAGAGAAGCTGTGGCTGCCCCTGGATCCCTGGAAGTGTCCAAGGCCAGGTTGGATGGGGCTTGGAGCAGCCTGGGCTGCTGGAAGGGTGGTCTCTCAACGAGATCACTTTTTCAGGTTTTTTTTTTCTTTAGCTCTGTCACTGGATTTCTCTGAAACCTGCTTTGCTGTATTTTTGTACAGAAAGCAGATGAAGGGAAATAACGAAGGGCAGATATTCAGATATTACTTACAATACTTACAAAAGAGTGAATCGAGGCATTAAATACATTTTTTATATAATTTTGTGCAAGTATTGAATACCGTTAAGATATTTTTATGGCATTTAAAAGTTCCCATGCTGTACAGTCCTACTTAACATTTGCACTTCATAAATAGGACTTTTTTCATATTCCTGCCTGAGTTTTTTCTGTGGCTTCTACTTGCATTAGAAAATCTGAGTTAGCCTGTTACTACCCAACTCCTTGTGTAAGGGGTTTTAGCTATTGCATAGCTGGAAAAAAATCCACTTTGTGTTGATCTCTTAGGTCCTACTTTTTTGCCCACAAGCAGTTTCTGGCTGCCATGGTTGGCAAATGGATTAAACCCCGACAGAAAACTGGTATTTTCAGTAATAGCTTGAGGAAGAGCCCTTTCTTACCCTGAATAATAAAACTGCCCCTCCCTTCCCTTTGCTGGGTGGATGTTCTGGTAGAAGTTCTCTTCATCAGGCACTGCAGTGACAGGACAAGCAGTGATGGGTTCAAACTGAAAGAGGGGAAATTGGGAAAAAACCCTTCCCAGGGAGGGTGGGCAGGCCCTGGCACAGGGTTCCCAGAGAAGCTGTGGCTGCCCCTGGATCCCTGGAAGTGTCCCAGGCCAGGTTGGACGGGGCTTGGATCAACCTGGGCTGGTGGAAGGTGTCCCTGCCCATGGCAGGGGGTAGAATTAAATGATCTTTAAGGTCCTTCCCACCCCAAACCACTCCATGGTTCTCTATGTAGTGGTGTGGGCATCTTTGGTGTAGTCCAGACCCTGCAGGTAGAAGGCAAAGCTCTCCTCGGGAAACATTTGCAGTGGGAAATTCGTTCCACATCAGGTTTGACTCAGTGTCTGTTTATGTTTTGTTTATTTATCCACTTCATGCTGACCTCCCCTCTCCTATCCCCGCTGCCAGGCCTCAGAGCTGCAGATAACACGCCGTATCAGCAACCCCCAGCTCCCCGCTCCCGCCCGGCGTCCAGGGGCTGGCCACGAGCCTTGGGCAAGGGAACGGGGCTCGGGAAAGGCTGGGGTGACCCGCACGGGTGCGGAGTTGGGGCAGCCCCGGTGTGTGAGGGGGACCCCCCGGTGCCTGAGGGAGCAGCCCCGGTGCCTGAGGGAGCAGCCCCGGTGTCTGAGGGAGCAGCCCCGGTGTGTGAGGGGGAACCCCCGGTGCCTGAGGGAGCAGCCCCGGTGTGTGAGGGGGAGCTCCGGTGTGTGAGGGGGAACCCCCGGTGCCTGAGGGAGCAGCCCCGGTGTGTGAGGGAGCAGTCCCGGTGTGTGAGGGAGCAGCCCCGGTGTGTGAGGGAGCAGTCCCGGTGTGTGAGGGGGACCCCCCGGTGCCTGAGGGAGCAGCCCCAGTGTCCCAAGGGAACGCCCGGTGTCCCGGGTGACCCCCGCCCGGCCCGGCCCGCCCCGCCCCGCCGGGAAGCGGAAGGGTTTCGGGGCGGCCCCGCTCCCGCAGGAATGGCGCGGCGGCCCCGCCGCTGCTGAGGGAGGCGCCGGGACCCGCCATGGCCGCCGCCCTCAGGGGCGCGATGTTCGTCGGGCTCCTGCTCTGCGGTGAGTCCGCCGGGGCCGGAGGGAGGGACGGACGGAGGGACGGAGCGACCTCCCGGTCCCGCCTCGCCGCGGGGAAGGGGGTGGCGGTGCCCCGGGCGAGGCGGGAGCCAGGGGCGCCTGAGCCGGCAGGGTCGCCGCTGCCGTGAGGAACCGAGAGCCCCGGAGCGGGTGTGCCCTGTGGGGACGGCAGGGACAGCCCGGGGTGCCTGCAGGGCACCCAGGGGCGTTATTGCCCCGCGGTTCTGTCCGTGCTGGGAAACGGTGCGAGTCCCAGCCGGTGGAAGGCGCGGGTGGGGGAGAAGCCGCGCTCTGGGGGCTGCGTGTGACTGTACGGGACAGGGCTGGGTGTCACTGAAGGACAGGGCTCGGTGTCACTGTACGGGTGTCACTGTAGGACAGGGACTGTCCCTGACAGGAGCGTGGAGCCAGCTCTGCTCCCAGGGAACAGGGACAGGAGGAGAGGGAACGGCCTCCAGCTATGCCAGGGGAGGCTCAGGTTGGCCAGGAGGAGGAATTTGTTGCTGGAAAGGGTGGTCAGGCCTTGGCAGGGGCTGCCCAGGGAGGTTTGGAGTGCCCAGCCCTGCAGGTGTCCAAGGCAGGCCTGGCCGTGGCACTCAGTGCTCTGGGCTGGGGGACAAGGTGGGGATGGGGCACAGGGGGGATCCATG
>NW_020957332.1:58108-60933 GCF_003031625.1 Empidonax traillii | reverse complement strand
AGCCCAGGGTGCTCCAAGCCCCGTCCAACCTGGCCTGGGACACTTCCAGGGATCCAGGGGCAGCCACAGCTTCTCTGCCCAACCTGTGCCAGGGCCTGCCCACCCTCCCAGCCAGCAATTCCTTCCCAATCTCCCATCTCTCCCTGCCCTCTGGCAGTGGGAAGCCATTCCCTGTGTCCTGTCCCTCCAGCCCTTGTCCCCAGTCCCTCTCCAGCTCTCCTGGAGCCCCTTTGGACACTGGGAGGGGCTCTCAGGTCTCCCTGGAGCCTTCTGTTCATGCTTAGCTTAAAGAAAGTTTTTCTGAGTTTTGGTGGCCATTATCTTTTGATCACTTCCTCCCTAGGTGGGCTTTTGATGCAAACCAGCAAGAATATCATGTATTAAATACCATATAATATGTTCATCAAGGCCAGGTTGGACGGGGCTTGGAGCAGCCTGGGCTGGTGGGAGGTGTCCCTGCCCATGGCAGGGGTGGGGCTGGCTGAGCTTTAAGGTCCCTCCCAACCCAAACCTTCTGTGATTCTGTTCTCTAAACAGTTCCTGGTCACTTGTCAGGCTCTGTTTTCTCTGGCTTCTCCGTATCTGCACATCTCAGAGACAGCTCTGAACGAGTCCCGGCTGGGCAGCAGTGCCTTGCACAGTGACTCGGCTGAATGCTTGCAGACTCCTCTGATCACTCCTGTGTGGTGAATCGAGTGCTGTAACCGCTGCCAGGAAAGGGGCACCTATTCACTGAATCACAGTGTTAACCTCTACTCCATCACAGATTTATAGAGGATGTAAAATCCTTCGTGCGGTTCTCGCACCCGGGTCTGTATTTTCGCATTCATGAGTCCGGACTGGTTGTATCAAGAGAGGTGCTGAGGGGGAGGCCAGCCTGTAATGCCGTTGTTTTCTCCTCCCTGCAGCGTGCATTTCCCGGGAGAGGCGTACGACACGGTGTGGAGCGGGCTGAGCGCCACGCGGTGTGACGTGTCCTCGCTGCCCGCCTACGGCCACTACCAGCTGCAGGTGCGCGCCGAGCTGGGCCGGCAGCACTCGCCCTGGGTCACCCTCCGCTTCAGGCCCTTGGACCACAGTAAGGCTCTGCTGCCCTGTCCCCACTGCTGCCTGCTCTGGGCACCCCGAGGGAAAAGCTGCAGGTCCCTCTCGAACTGAGCCCCGCTGACAGTCAGAGCCGTAGCACTTGCAGACAGAAAAGCAGAGTGGGTTCGCCGTTGTGTGTTGGCAACCTGAAATCTCTTTTGAGGAGATTTCTCCAATAAAGTATCTTTTCCCCCCTAAAAAATAAGGAGCATTTCGATTTTCCCACCCAGGGAGAGGATGTCTTTGAGGAATCAGACTTCCTGTATATCTAAAATAAACTGACCTCCTTCCTTCCTCGTTGCTTTTCCAGGCAAAATGCTTTCTTTTAGTTTTTTTTTCTTAATTCAAAAGACCCCAGTTTCACGGGGAAAGATTAATTTTCAGTCAAGAAATCTTGCTTGCCCGATATCCACAATATATACACAATATTGCCATTCTCTTAGAGAAGCTCCACAGTCTTCTGGCAGGGATGATTTAGGCTTTGCCTTGATTAGAGTGCACAGCACAGATGTTAATTGTGTGGCTGAGCTTGGGAGTGAGAGTGGGTTTTACCACTGATTATCCTGTGGTTTGTACATTCTTACTCTAATCATGAACAAAAATGAAAACATTTTAGTTTATTTAGTTAATGTTACCCAGTGCTTTCTTCTCCTCACAGCCATTAACACAAAATCACACAGGAAGCTTCTCACCCTGGAGAAAAACCTTTACAGATATGGTTTTTAGTTGCCCCACCTCCACTCGCTTGAATTTCATCATTCTTGGATTTCCAAGTGGAATTTCACGGTTAACGGCTTTGCCTTTCCAAAGGCTTTTGTTGGTTATCTCTTTAGAAGAGAGAATTGTGACACAGTTTAACCTGCCCTGAACAGAGGCACTGAAACACGGTGTGGAGAAATTACAGTTCCGAAGGTATAAACTACAGCCAGAAGGAAATGTCATAAAAAGTGTGGGTGGCTTCTCAGAGTGGAGAGAAACCCAGTAAATCATTAACAGAGCTGTTATTTGACATAGATTTGAAAGAGCTTGTGGCCTTGAGAGCTGGCTTGGCTTTGGGAAGGCAGCTTAATCCTGGAGGGGAAGGTGAGGGACTGAAACTATTGGAAGGAGAGCCTGGGAGCCCTGGGCAGCTGGGAAAATCCACAGGGAGGACATGAGGGTTGTCAGTGCTGCCACAGCTGCTCTGAGAGGGTGTCTGACACAGACATGGGAGATTCTGTGTTTCTGTGGCTCCTCCCTGTGCTGGGCTGACCTGACCTGCTGCACAGAGCTGTGCAGAGAAGGATCTGGGGGTGACAAGGTGGCCGTGACTGTTCTGTTACTATTTCTGCCGGTTCTTCCTTAAGGAATTCCACACTGCGTGGTAGGATTAGCCTGAGAAAACCGGGGGAACCAAGACCATCCTCACTTCCTGAGTTCAAGAACATATTCATGAGAACTGTAGGAATTTACAGCCCTGTGATCCACCTGACATCTAGAGGCAACCAAGGCAGTTTGCTGGAATTACAGGGGATTTATGGAATTATGTTACTGATGAAATAATTAAGGTTGTGCCACAATGCCATAACAAGGACAAGCCATTTGCAGGAGACAAGGACATAATCTTCATTTTAAGAAACACAATCAGTAGCACATGCAGCAATAATTCAAAGGTTTCTGGTTTTCAAAATAATCACAGTGGGGAAAAAAACACATTAAAACACTTTACTAGAGGGCTCCTCAGGAAAAACAGATGTTGT
>NW_020957332.1:48595-57798 GCF_003031625.1 Empidonax traillii | reverse complement strand
GCCATAACAAGGACAAGCCATTTGCAGGAGACAAGGACATAATCTTCATTTTAAGAAACACAATCAGTAGCACATGCAGCAATAATTCAAAGGTTTCTGGTTTTCAAAATAATCACAGTGGGGAAAAAAACACATTAAAACACTTTACTAGAGGGCTCCTCAGGAAAAACAGATGTTGTGACAGCTTGGCCCAGAAGGAGAAGTGAGTAATAACCATGGAAATAGTCCTTCCTCTCCCAAGAGTCACCACAGCTGGCAAAAGGGAACTGAGCTAGTCCAGGGGAATGGACTTTGTGCTGGTGTCTGTTGTTTAACCACAACAAAATAACCCCCTTCCCAAGCCTCTCCACGAGGAAAGGATTTCTTTATGCCTGACCCATGAAAAGGCATCGCTTTCTTCCGACAGATAAAATGATTTCAAATGTCAATCACCATGGGTTGTGTAGAAGTGTCACATTGGAACGAATGTGAAGCTGAATTCCCCTCTTTCTTCTCTTCCCCCCACACAGCAGTGATTGGGCCCCCTGAGGTGACGGTGAAGTCGGAGTCTGGGGCCCTGCACGTGGATTTCTCCGGCCCCTTTGCCGAGCACAAGCAGGAGAAGTGGCCTCTGTGGCAATACTATGGCCCCTGGAGCTACAGGATCCTGTACTGGAAGAAAGGCACAGACCTGACCTCCCCTTCCAGGGTACTGGGGCTTTGAGCTGGGCTTTTCCTGGTAAAACACCATCCTGGGGAGGCTCTGAAAGCTCCTGGAGGCCCTGGCACAGGTTGGGCAGAGAAGCTGTGGCTGCCCCTGGATCCCTGGAAGTGTCCCAGGCCAGGTTGGACGGGGCTTGGAGCACCCTGGGCTGGTGGAAGGTGTCCCTGCCCATGGCAGGGGTGGCACTGGGTGGGCTTTGAGGTCCCTCCCAACCCAAACCAGTTTGGGATTCTGGGATTCTAACAGGACTGAAGTAAAAATGGATCTCTGCTAATTACAGTGTAATCAAGCCCAGTCACTGCAACAATGACTCGGAGCACAGGGCAGGTGGCTGAGTAGTTAAACAGGATGGGTGGAATTTTCTGTTTCCAGAATTACAAAATCTGCTGCATTACGAGAGTTTATTCCCTCTTCAGGAAACTTTGGGCTTTGAATCCCCCCAAATGGGTGAGGCCTTTATTAACTGTGCCCACCTGCACTCTTCCATTTCTGCCTGTTTTAATTCACTTTCTGCCTCTCATGAATGGTTTCTTCCATGGGCAAATGTGTCACTCAGCCCAAAAGGCTTCTCCATACACAGTGCACGGAGAAAGATCATAAATAATATATTAATTATAGGATCACGTGTTCTATTACAGGAAAACAGGAAACCTTAGACCAGCAAACACCAGTCATAATCTAATCAGTGCCTTTCACATCAGCACAGGTTTCATAGGATGGGGCTCCAGTATGTATAATTCTGGTATGTAGTTGTCCTGCACAATTCTTTGGCGTTCAGTTCCAGAAAATGAGGAAACATCATTTCCCAAAAAGCAGACTTTTTTTTTTTTTGCAATTCCCAGGTTTGCAGTTCCCATCCTCCTAGAAAGGAAGGTATTTCTGCCCATGGGATGCAAACTCAGAGGGAGGTACCAGAGGAAGCAGGACCTGCAGTCAGGATCTGCACCTGTAACACTCCAGGGGGGAAATCTGAGTGATTTTCAAAGAAGCAAAAGGCAGAGGCTGTGTAACCTCACGATTTATCTTTGAAGTGTGTGATTGCTCAGAGATTGAAACCTGGCTGCAGAGTCTCCCCAGGCTGAGAAAGGATGTGTTACTACACAACAGGACATACTGTAGGGACTTCTTCCCCTGCAGTCACAGGAACACGACTAACTGTGCCTCTGAACAGCAACTTCTGCTGTCAGTCATCTCACAGCCTCCAGAAGCCTTTTTCTCTCTTTGTTTTTTTTTTTTTGTTTGCCTTTTTGTCTGGATCACAGAATCACAGAATGAGGAACGTTGGAAAAGCCCTCTGAGATCACCAAGTCCAACCCTTGACCCAGCACTGCTGTGCTCACCCCTACACCGTGTCCCCAGGTGCCACATCCACACGTTTTTGAGCACTTCTAGGGATGGTGACTCCACCATTCCCCTGGGCAGCCTGCGCCAGGCCTTGACAACTTTTTTGGTGAAGAGATTCTCCCTTCTTTAGTTTCTGATCTAAAGCTCCCCTGGCACAGCTTGGGGCCGTTTCCTCTTGTTCACCCACCCCACTTGCTGCCTCTCCAGTTAGATGATGTTTGTCTGTAGCAGTGCTCTCGGTTGATCTCATCTGCGTGGGGGACAGTTTCTGTCTGCAAACATATCTCATTTACCTCATTAGCCTGAAACTTCATTACTGCTGCTGGAAACAGCCAGTGGTGAGAGTGGTTTCACAGCACTTTTGTAACTATAATTGTAATTCCTTAGCTAATTCCTCAGCTATTCCAGTCACTGCTCTCATGCCCTTCCCGTTTGGTGTGTTCTCTGGCTGTAGGTCTCTCAGGTGGAAACCAAACACAACTCTGCAATCCTGTCCCAGCTGGAGCCGTGGACGTGCTATTGTGTCCAGGTGCAGGTGGTGATTCCCGGGTGGAACAAGACAGGGGAGCTGAGCAGGGAGCTGTGTGAGGAGACCACCCACAACGGTAATGCCTGGGGCAGCACAGAGGGAGCTGGAAATCATGGAATTACACACGGGGTGGGGCTGGGTTGGGAGGGACAGGAAGGCCCATCTCATTCTCCACCAGCCCAGGTTGCTCCAAGCCCCGTCCAGCCTGGCCTTGGACACTCCCAGGGATCCAGGGGCATTCCATAGGGGAAGTGATAATTTGGAAGTAATTCCTCAGAAATGGATAAGTGCAGTATTAATCGTGTTCCCCTTGTCTCTTGCAGGTGTAACTCCTGTGTGGGTTGTTGTGGCAGTTCTCCTAGGATCCATGTTGGCCGTTGCCACAGCAGTCTCCATTTGTTTCTTCTCCTTTTTTTATCTAATTCGACTCACCAAACATGTTTTCTGCCCTACATATATCTTCCCACAACACTTGAAAGAGGTTTGTTTTCTTCCTAACACATGGAAATCGGCCTTTTCAGCAGAACCATTTGCTTTTAGACCTTCTTTTATTTTGCCCTATTCCATTTGCACCTGGTCTGCAAACTGCAATTTGTAATAAGCAGCTCTATATGGCTCAGAAACAGGATGTTTTCATTCATTTTAACGTGAGAGAATGACAGGTGTTGACTTCAGTTCCTCATTTAACTAGTGAGCCACTGAGATCTCTGTCTCTCCTGTCTCATTTTAGGCTTAGAATAGCACGTTTGTTCTCCTGTCACAGGTGCAGTAACGAGTTTTAACTTCAGCAAAGAGTGCAGGGAAGTAAACCTGGGGCAGGCCACGCGTACCAGAGACACCTGGGCTGGGGAAGGTGGCCCTGCCCGTGGCAGGCGGTGCAAGTGGAGGAGCTTTAAGGTCCCTTCCAACCCAAACCATTCTGGCACTCTCTGATCCTCTGACGTCTGGAAATTCCAGATGAAAGGAGGCAGTGAACGTTCACCTGGCCACTGACCCTGTTACACACAGAGAACACAAAAGGGCTGCAGCAGAACCTTTCCAAGAAACAGGGATGTGCAGAGTTGCTGCCTGCGCTGCTCTCGTTCCAGCCTGGGCTCTCCTGAGGTTCCTGCAGCTCACTCAGGACTGGGCTGGTGCTTCAGGCTGAGCACCCACTCAGCACTCAGGAGTTTCATGGAATCCTGGAATCCAGAACAGTTTGGGTTGGGAGGGACCTTAAAGCTCATCCATCCCAATCCCTTCCATGGGCAGGGACACCTTCCACCAGCCCAAGCCTCATCCAACCTGGCCTTGGGCACTTCCAGGGATCCAGGGGCAGCCACAGCTTCTCTGGGAATTCTATTCCAGCCTCTCCCCACCCTCCCAGGGAAGAATTCCTTCCCAATGTCCCATCTCACCCTGCCCTCTGGCAGTGGGAAGCTGTTCCATTGTCCTGTCCCTCCATCCCTTGTGCAGAGCCCTGCAGTTTGCTGAAGCTGGAGCTCAGCTCTTGGGCTGACAGCTCTGCTCTGACCAAAACAGGATGTGGGGAAATTTCCTTTGCTCACACGTTGCTCTAAAGAAAGGGAGGATTTTCATGTTGTGCTGTAGTGGCCAATCCCAGGAACCAGAGGTCAGTTGCACCGAAAATGTGTTTCATCCAAGGCAGTGTTTTCACTGCATGAATGTTTGTGATTGCAGGTTAGTGCCAGAACATTTCAAATCACAGTGTGCTAGAAAAATCTAGTAGTCCAATAGTAATAATACCCGTGTTTATTTTTTGAATTACACTGAACGGGGTTCCTGATAGAGCAGCTTGTTTCTTGTGCAAAATTCAACTCAGAATTACTGCTTCTTAGGGCCACCAAGATGATCAGGGGGATGGAGCCCCTCTGCTCTGAGGAAAGGCTGAGAGAATTGAGATTATTCAGCCTGGGGAAGAGAAGGTTCCAGGGAGACCTGAGGGCCCCTTGCAGGGCCTAAAGGGGCTCCAGGAGAGCTGGAGAGGGACTGGGGACAAGGGATAGAGGGACAGGACACAGGGAATGGCTTCCCACTGCCAGAGGGCAGGGACAGATGGGAGATTGGGAAGGAATTGCTGGCTGGGAGGGTGGGCAGGCCCTGGCACAGGTTGGGCAGAGAAGCTGTGGCTGCCCCTGGATCCCTGGAAGTGTCCCAGGCCAGGTTGGACGGGGCTTGGAGCACCCTGTGCTGGTGGAAGGTGTCCCTGCCCATGGCAGGATGATGGATGAGCATTAAGGTGCCTCCCAACCCAAAGCAGTCTGGGATCCTGGGATTGTGTACAGGGCAGGAACAGGCAGGGCCAGCTCCCAGGAGCCAAGCACAGCCCTGCTCCTGCAGTGCCATGGCACACCTCAGCCCCTGGTGGAGCTCAGGCTGTTCCAGCCTGCCCCAAAGCAGGCAGTGGGAGGATTTGTCATCTTTAAGTACCAAAGTGAAGTCATTTTCTCACTGAACTCCGTGGCCCTGCACATCCCCCTCCCTCACCTTTGCCAAAAGGGTTGTTGTTCAAGGTGACATTTAAAGCGTCACTCTGATGTCTCTGCTCTCTGAGGTGGCACCCACAAGTCACATTTCTGGGAGTTATTTAACAAATCTCCCTGTGAGCTCCTTCCCCTACGGACAAATCACAGTTTTTAGTGTTTGTTTCAAATCAAACTTGGTATTTGACTTTTTCCAAGAGGTTTCTATCCCAAAGAAGTCACTCACCCCTGGGGTTATTCTTCCAAATAAGGGCACTTCCAGTTTGCTCCCAAGCCTGGAACAGGATGTTAGAAAGGATATAACACTGTTGCCCCTCTGGGACTTGTGGGGATTGAGAAAACCAGTTAATGTGTGGAAAACAATATCTGTGGTTTAACAGTAGCAGGATTTTTAAGCAAACGGGATGGTCCAGCCAGTGCAACCTAATTCTCATTTCCTCTTTCTTCCACAGTTCCTGAGCAAATCTCCCAGTGCTCCACAGCCCTTCTTTCCGCTTCCACAAGAAGAGCATCTTCTTTATGACAAGCTGACTGTCATTCCAGGAGATTCCCAGAATGCCAGGGATGAGGCTGAGGATGAGTCCGAGACACCGGAGCACCCTCAGGGCTCTGAGCAAGGAGATTCCGACTCAGGAGTGGGAACAGCTTCAGGGAAGACCTAAATGCTGCCTTGGAGAAGGAAACAAAGGGACTGCTGGGTTTATCTCCTCATTGCTCCTTTCTTCTGACAGTGAAAACCCACAGACAAAGATGACCATGAGCACAGACAGAATAATTTTATTTGTTTTTTCAAGTACAAGGAACTTGGCTGTAAATGAGGAACTAAACAATACACAATTTTTGCCACTGCTGGTTGTGGCTCCCTAAGGAGTTGTGGCAATACCTGGCACTGATTATGACATTAAAAAGCAATTTTCATATATATATATATATAAAATACTAGTTAACTCTGATGAACTATTTATTGCAAAAACTAAGAAAAAATATTTGTAAAAGAAAAGCATATTTTGTAAAGAAAGACCTGATTTATTTTTTCTAATGAAAAACTGTATGAGTTTTTAAGGATGTCCCAGGAGGCATCATCCTTCTATTGAATTGTGTTCTACCTGCTGCAAAATTGCGAAGTTTTTAGGATGGGATGAACTGAAGTCTGTGGAAAACTTGGCAGCTAAAGGGGGAGTTAAATTAGGTTTTATTTATATATTGATGTGTTTTCTTAATTAAAAAAAATGTTGATCTGGGGAGCTGGGACTTCCTGGACACAAACCAGCCTCACCTGCCCAGGGTTATAGCCAAGGTTATATAAATGTTTACATAAAGGTGATACCCAGCACTGGGGCAGAGAGTGGCATTAACTGGGGTTTGTGTGTTATTGCCTCAAAATGAGCGTGAAAAATTAAAATCTGTCAGCAGAAGGAACTTACCATGAGTGAAGTGTGTCTGGGTCACTCCTCCAAGGGTGCAAGTCCTGGAAGTGTCCAAGGCCAGGCTCTCAGGATGCTGCTTCCTCTTCCAGCACAGCCAGCCCTGTGGGACAGGGAGGATTTGTCCCCACACTTGGGGTGTTTGACTTGTCTTTGGTGAGGAACGGGGGGTCTGTTAAAGCAAGGGGGCTGAAGGTCATGTGAGCTCATCTCTAACCTCCTGTGTCATCCCCAGAAAGCCTTCAGAGGGTGAATTCCAAAATGGATTGGAATCAACCTGGAGAAGAGAAGGCCCTGGGGAGCCCTTGGAGCCCTTCCAGCCCTTTCCCAGAGCAGGGACACCTTCCACTGGCCCAGTTTGCTCAGAATCCCATCCAGCCTTGCCTTCAGCACCTCCAGGGATTCAGAGCTCCTAAAAGCAGTCCTGATGTTTTTCTTCAGGCTGACCTGCAGTCAGTTTGATTTGCTTCAGAAGCCTTCTTGTCCCCAAGCAAGTCCTTCCAGGAAATCCTCTGCAGGTGAGAGGCCTCTTCTCCAGCCCCAGCTTCCCTGAGAGGCACGAAGGAGGCTGGGGACAAGGTGGCCTCTGGTTGTGCCCACACGGGCTGTGTGGCCCCACAGGCCCCCCTGGTGCCTCTTCAGAGGACAATAAGTTAGAGGAGAGTTAATCCTGAGCTGAGCTTGTGGAAACCACGATGGCAATGGATCAATAGACCAGGTGAACTGTGTCAGGGTTTAAACAGTGCAGGTGGAAGCTGCTCCCTCTGGCATGGAGGGTCCTGGCGAAGGGAGGAGGAAAACAGACCAATCTGAAGACCTGGGAGTTACTGGAAAGCCATTTCCAAATGTATCTGCTGAATTGCAGAGCAGAGAAGAATGGTTAAGGAAGAGGGAGATGGGAAAAACTGGGAGAGAAGTCTGGGCTTGTGGAGAGCAAAACAGATCCTAGAGGAGGGCAGTGAGGGAAGGCAGGGGGGGAAGGAACAGTTCAGCCAGTTCCAGCCAAGGGAGGGGAGGGAGAACTTCAGGGACAAAGAGAAACCAGAGCCCAGGACCAAGCAAGGGACCAGGGCCACCCTCCAGCTCCACATCCTTTACCTCTCCATATTGGTAACTTCGGTGTCCTCCCTGCCCAGCAGGTCCTGGAGATGCTGGGAAAGGCTGGCTGGCTGCCAAGACAAATCCAGGAGTCCCACTGAGCAGCAGAGCCAGAAAGGCTTTCAGAAATACCCATCACGAGCTGTAGAAACGGCTTTTAAATTGCTTCTTAACCAGAAGTTCAGGGTAAGGATTTGTGGTAGCGATTCATGCCTTTTTTCCTGGGGGGGGGTTGGACAACAGCCATTAATTACTTGGCAAAATGGCATTTTCTCGGATTCTACAGTTATTGAATAAGTGCAGAGGCTCCTTCCCTTGATCCTGTGCTGCTGTGAAAAGAAAGGTGGGAAGAGCTGTTTTCCAGGAAGAACTGGGAATAACCCCCTTGCAGAGGAAAGCCCACTCCAGCAGCAGGACCTGCATCGGGGACACTGGGATTTCACCCTGGAGAAAGCACCAGAGCAGAGAATGAGTTTAATGACTCCCAGTTCTTCCATTTTCCCATCACTCAAACCTCACCTCTGATTTCTATTCCCTTCTCTCTGCTCCTCTTGTTTATGTGACGCTCTTTGAAACCACACTGGAAGTTCCTCAGAGCAGGGACTTTCTTTTCCAGTCTCTGTGAGGAACGTGGTGACAAAGATGATTGAATCACACCAGGAGCTTTGCACAGGGGCTGGATTTTCAGCCCTGCTGACCTACAGGTGAACCCAGGCCCTGGAACTCCCCCAGCAGAGCACAGCTTGCTGACCATAATGGAATTTCAGTCTGGAGAAGAGAAGAACCCAGGGAGACCTGAGAGCCCCTCCCAGTGGCCTAAGGGGCTCCAGGAGAGCCCCTTGAGACAAGGGCTGGAGGGACAGGACAAGGGGAATGGCTTTAAGCTGAAAGAGAACAGATTTAGATGGGATATTGGGAAGGAATTGCTGGCTGGGAGGGTGGGCAGGCCCTGGCACAGGTTGGGCAGAGAAGCTGTGGCTGCCCCTGGATCCCTGGGAGTGTCCCAGGCCAGGTTGGACGGGGCTTGGAGCAGCCTGGGCTGGTGGAAGGTGTCCCTGCCCATGGCAGGGGTGGAATTAAATGATCTTTAAGGTCCCTCCCAAGCCAAGCATTCTCTGAGTCTATGACTATAAATATTATCTATGAAGATGAAATTTGAAGATACATTCCAATGAAGCATTTTGAAGGTATCAGGTAGGTCTCCACAGGCTGTAAAAAGATTGGTGACAGGCTCTGCACATTCTTCCAGCCTGTTTGCTGCAAATTCTGGCACCTCTGTCCTTCAAAACCTCATCACAGGATCACGAAGGCTGGAAAGGCCCTTCAGGATCATCCACCGTCCTCCAGCACCACTGGAGTCACCTCTAATCCACGTCCCCAAGGGCCACATCCAGACACCTCTGAACACAGAGACAGGGACTCCTCCACCTCCCTGGGCAACTTATTCCGATGCCTGACCAGAAAGATAATCCTTCCTGCTCTTCAGCACAGGTAAGGCCTGTGGAGAGCTGGGCCCAGTGCTGGGAACAGTCCTGGGAGGACAAGAAACACTCTCTGTGAAGGCAGATGATCTTGTGTGGGCTGGGAAAGGAAGTCTGAGGGCATCATAATGTGACAGGCTC
>NW_020957332.1:43973-48574 GCF_003031625.1 Empidonax traillii | reverse complement strand
CCCACTGCCAGAGGGCAGGGAGAGATGGGAGATTGGGAAGGAATTGCTGGCTGGGAGGGTGGGCAGGCCCTGGCACAGGTTGGGCAGAGAAGCTGTGGCTGCCCCTGGATCCCTGGAAGTGTCCCAGGCCAGGTTGGACGGGGCTTGGAGCACCCTGGGCTGGTGGAAGGTGTCCCTGCCCATGGCAGGATGATGGATGAGCATTAAGGTGCCTCCCAACCCAAAGCAGTCTGGGATTCTGGGATTGTGTACAGGGCAGGAACAGGCAGGGCCAGCTCCCAGGAGCCAAGCACAGCCCTGCTCCTGCAGTGCCATGGCACACCTCAGCCCCTGGTGGAGCTCAGGCTGTTCCAGCCTGCCCCAAAGCAGGCAGTGGGAGGATTTGTCATCTTTAAGTACCAAAGTGAAGTCATTTTCTCACTGAACTCCGTGGCCCTGCACATCCCCCTCCCTCACCTTTGCCAAAAGGGTTGTTGTTCAAGGTGACATTTAAAGCGTCACTCTGATGTCTCTGCTCTCTGAGGTGGCACACACAAGTCACATTTCTGGGAGTTATTTAACAAATCTCCCTGTGAGCTCCTTCCCCTACGGACAAATCACAGTTTTTAGTGTTTGTTTCAAATCAAACTTGGTATTTGACTTTTTCCAAGAGGTTTCTATCCCAAAGATGTCACTCACCCCTGGGGTTATTCTTCCAAATAAGGGCACTTCCAGTTTGCTCCCAAGCCTGGAACAGGATGTTAGAAAGGATATAACACTGTTGCCCCTCTGGGACTTGTGGGGATTGAGAAAACCAGTTAATGTGTGGAAAACAATATCTGTGGTTTAACAGTAGCAGGATTTCTAAGCGAGCAGGATGGTCCAGCCAGTGCAAACTAATTCTCATTTCCTCTTTCTTCCACAGTTCCTGAGCAAATCTCCCACTGCTCCACAGCCCTTCTTTCCGCTTCCACAAGAAGAGCATCTTCTTTATGACAAGCTGACTGTCATTCCAGGAGATTCCCAGAATGCCAGGGATGAGGCTGAGGATGAGTCCGAGACACCGGAGCACCCTCAGGGCTCTGAGCAAGGAGATTCCGACTCAGGAGTGGGAACAGCTTCAGGGAAGACCTAAATGCTGCCTTGGAGAAGGAAACAAAGGGACTGCTGGGTTTATCTCCTCATTGCTCCTTTCTTCTGACAGTGAAAACCCACAGACAAAGATGACCATGAGCACAGACAGAATAATTTTATTTGTTTTTTCAAGTACAAGGAACTTGGCTGTAAATGAGGAACTAAACAATACACAATTTTTGCCACTGCTGGTTGTAGCTCCCTAAGGAGTTGTGGCAATACCTGGCACTGATTATGACATTAAAAAGCAATTTTCATATATATATATATATAAAATACTAGTTAACTCTGATGAACTATTTATTGCAAAAACTAAGAAAAAACATTTGTAAAAGAAAAGCATATTTTGTAAAGAAAGACCTGATTTATTTTTTCTAATGAAAAACTGTATGAGTTTTTAAGGATGTCCCAGGAGGCATCATCCTTCTATTGAATTGTGTTCTACCTGCTGCAAAATTGCGAAGTTTTTAGGATGGGATGAACTGAAGTCTGTGGAAAACTTGGCAGCTAAAGGGGGAGTTAAATTAGGTTTGTTTTATTTATATATTGATGTGTTTTCTTAATTAAAAAAAATGTTGATCTGGGGAGCTGGGACTTCCTGGACACAAACCAGCCTCACCTGCCCAGGGTTATAGCCAAGGTTATATAAATGTTTACATAAAGGTGATACCCAGCACTGGGGCAGAGAGTGCCATTAACTGGGGTTTGTGTGTTATTGCCTCAAAATGAGCGTGAAAAATTAAAATCTGTCAGCAGAAGGAACTTACCACGAGTGAAGTGTGTCTGGGTCACTCCTCCAAGGGTGCAAGTCCTGGAAGTGTCCAAGGCCAGGCTCTCAGGATGCTGCTTCCTCTTCCAGCACAGCCAGCCCTGTGGGACAGGGAGGATTTGTCCCCACACTTGGGGTGTTTGACTTGTCTTTGGTGAGGAACGGGGGGTCTGTTAAAGCAAGGGGGCTGAAGGTCATGTGAGCTCATCTCTAACCTCCTGTGTCATCCCCAGAAAGCCTTCAGAGGGTGAATTCCAAAATGGATTGGAATCAGCCTGGAGAAGAGAAGGCCCTGGGGAGCCCCTAGAACCCTTCCAGCCCTTTCCCAGAGCAGGGACACCTTCCACTGGCCCAGTTTGCTCAGAATCCCATCCAGCCTCGCCTTCAGCACCTCCAGGGATTCAGAGCTCCTAAAAGCAGTCCTGATGTTTTTCTTCAGGCTGACCTGCAGTCAGTTTGATTTGCTGCAGAAGCCTTCTTGTCCCCAAGCAAGTCCTTCCAGGAAATCCTCTGCAGGTGAGAGGCCTGTTCTCCAGCCCCAGCTTCCCTGAGAGGCACGAAGGAGGCCTGGGGACAAGGTGGCCTCTGGTTGTGCCCACACGGGCTGTGTGGCCCCACAGGCCCCCCTGGTGCCTCTTCAGAGGACAGTAATTTAGAGGAGAGTTAATCCTGAGCTGAGCTTGTGGAAACCACGATGGCAATGGATCAATAGACCAGGTGAACCGTGTCAGGGTTTAAACAGTGCAGGTGGAAGCTGCTCCCTCTGGCATGGAGGGTCCTGGCAAAGGGAGGAGGAAAACAGACCAATCTGAAGACCTGGGAGTTATTGGAAAGCCATTTCCAAATGTACCTGCTGAATTGCAGAGCAGAGAAGAATGGTTAAGGAAGAGGGAGATGGGAAAAACTGGGAGAGAAGTCTGGGCTTGTGGAGAGCAAAACAGATCCTAGAGGAGGGCAGTGAGGGAAGGCAGGGGGGGAAGGAACAGTTCAGCCAGTTCCAGCCAAGGGAGGGGAGGGAGAACTTCAGGGACAAGGAGAAACCAGAGCCCAGGACCAAGCAAGGGACCAGGGCCACCCTCCAACTCCACATCCTTTACCTCTCCAGATTGGTAACTTCGGTGTCCTCCCTGCCCAGCAGGTCCTGGAGATGCTGGGAAAGGCTGGCTGGCTGCCAAGACAAATCCAGGAGTCCCACTGAGCAGCAGAGCCAGAAAGGCTTTCAGAAATACCCATCACGAGCTGTAGAAACGGCTTTTAAATTGCTTCTTAACCAGAAGTTCAGGATAAGGATTTGTGGTAGCGATTCATGCCTTTTTTCCTGAGGGGGGGTTGGACAACAGCCATTAATTACTTGGCAAAATGGCATTTTCTCGGATTCTACAGTTATTGAATAAGTGCAGAGGCTCCTTCCCTTGATCCTGTGCTGCTGTGAAAAGAAAGGTGGGAAGAGCTGTTTTCCAGGAAGAACTGGGAATAACCCCCTTGCAGAGGAAAGCCCACTCCAGCAGCAGGACCTGCATCGGGGGCACCGGGATTTCACCCTGGAGAAAGCACCAGAGCAGAGAAGGAGTTTAATGACTCCCAGTTCTTCCATTTTCCCATCACTCAAACCTCACCTCTGATTTCTATTCCCTTCTCTCTGCTCCTCTTGTTTATGTGACGCCCTTTGAAACCACACTGGAAGTTCCTCAGAGCAGGGACTTTCTTTTCCAGTCTGTGTGAGGAACGTGGTGACAAAGATGATTGAATCTCACCAGGAGCTTTGCACAGGGGCTGGATTTTCAGCCCTGCTGACCTACAGGTGAACCCAGGCCCTGGAACTCCCCCAGCAGAGCACAGCTTGCTGACCATAATGGAATTTCAGTCTGGAGAAGAGAAGAACCCAGGGAGACCTGAGAGCCCCTCCCAGTGGCCTAAGGGGCTCCAGGAGAGCCCCTTGAGACAAGGGCTGGAGGGACAGGACAAGGGGAATGGCTTTAAGCTGAAAGAGAACAGATTTAGATGGGATATTGGGAAGGAATTGCTGGCTGAGAGGGTGGGCAGGCCCTGGCACAGGTTGGGCAGAGAAGCTGTGGCTGCCCCTGGATCCCTGGAAGTGTCCCAGGCCAGGTTGGACGGGGCTTGGAGCAGCCTGGGCTGGTGGAAGGTGTCTCTGCCCAGAGCAGGGGTGGAATTAAATGATCTTTAAGGTCCCTCCCAAGCCAAGCATTCTCTGAGTCTATGACTCTAAATATTATCTATGAAGATGAAAGTTGAAGATACATTCCAATGCAGCATTTTGAAGGTATCAGGTGGGTCTCCACAGGCTGTAAAAAGATTGGTGACAGGCTCTGCACATTCTTCCAGCCTGTTTGCTGCAAATTCTGGCACCTCTGTCCTTCAAAACCTCATCACAGGATCACGAAGGCTGGAAAGGCCCTTCAGGATCATCCACCGTCCTCCAGCACCACTGGAGTCACCTCTAATCCACGTCCCCAAGGGCCACATCCAGACACCTCTGAACACAGAGACAGGGACTCCTCCACCTCCTTGGGCAACTTATTCCGATGCCTGACCAGAAAGATAATCCTTCCTGCTCTTCAGCACAGGTAAGGCCTGTGGAGAGCTGGGCCCAGTGCTGGGAACAGTCCTGGGAGGACAAGAAACACTCTCTGTGAAGGCAGATGATCTTGTGTGGGCTGGGAAAGGAAGTCTGAGGGCATCATAATGTGACAGGCTC
>NW_020957332.1:36812-43719 GCF_003031625.1 Empidonax traillii | reverse complement strand
ATTCCGATGCCTGACCAGAAAGATAATCCTTCCTGCTCTTCAGCACAGGTAAGGCCTGTGGAGAGCTGGGCCCAGTGCTGGGAACAGTCCTGGGAGGACAAGAAACACTCTCTGTGAAGGCAGATGATCTTGTGTGGGCTGGGAAAGGAAGTCTGAGGGCATCATAATGTGACAGGCTCCAAAGTGTGAAAGGCTTCTGAAACCAGGAAACTGTTCACCTGTGCTCCTTGTCCATGAGAGATGTGAAAGCAGCGACAAGATTGCAACAAAACAGAGAGAACAAAAGGGTTTCTAATGATGAAACCAGAAAAAAAAAATAAAAAAAATAGAGGAGACATTGCCTGAGAAGGTGGATATAAAACAAAGCCCACTGGAAGGGGAGGATGCAACAGGGCCCTCCTTGGGGCTGCACAGGGACCCACGGGGGCTCCCTGAGGACCTTCCTTCCTGCACCTGTGTCGTTACACTTTTCAAACGAGCTGAAATGCTGTGCTTGCCTCTTTTATCCTGTTCCAGAGCTGGCATGAGAAGAAACCACCAAGCGATGTCTCCTTTGTCTGTCAGCCAAAGGCAATAAACCCAACAGGGCCCGAGTGGCTCAGCTTCCCCCATCACAGGAGTGTTTGGGATTGACACCCACGGCCACCGGCGCACGCATTGTCTTCCCTCTGCCTGTGTGCTGGAGATAGAGCTGCTCCTCTCCCACCTTGGAGCAGCACCAGCTTCTGTTTCTTTCTTCTACGACGTCACCCACGCAGTTGTATTCAAACTTACCAGAAGACAAACTGTAAATATTGGGGTATGTTTAGGTCAGTAAATACCTGTACCAGTAACAAAGGGGTGACTCAGTTGCAGTTCACAGAGAGGGCCAAAATGGTTACACTGAGGTGTGGTTACACAAATAACTTGCCTTTAAAATGTTTCCCTGTCAACTGTCTGAGCAGCAGTAACAATTTCTCATGGAGTAAATCTGACTCAGGCTCAGAAATGCCCGGCAATGCTCTCCCCCCTCAGCATCGTGTTATGGCCGTGAATTATCTTCTCCAGGCTCAACCCTAACAGGTCAGGCAGTGATGGAGCATCCCAAGGACAGGCTGAGGGAGCTGGGGCTGTTCAACCTCCAGAGCAGACACTGAGGGGACCTCCCCCAGGTCTGGGGGGTCTGCAGGGAGGGGGCAGAGGATGGCCCAGGCTCTGCTCGGGGGGGCCCAGCAATGGCACAAGAGGAAGGGGCAGGAACTGATGCCCAGCAAGTTCCACCTGCACAGGAGGAAGAACTTCTTGGCTGGGCAGTGACCCAGCCCTGAACAGATTGTCCAGAGGGGGTGGAATCTCCTCCCTGGGGATATTCCAGAGCCATCTGGACACGACCCTGTGCCACGTGCTCTGGGCAGGCAGGTGGGACCAGACGGGACACTTTGGGCCCTTCCAGCCTCACCCATCCTGGGATTCTGGGATTCTGAGAGCCTGAAATCACTGCTGTGCCCAGAGTACGTGGAGGACCTCGTAGTGACAGCAGCCAGGAACATCTTTGTGCAGCAGTGTGGCTGGAAAGCCTGTCCTCTCCTCAGGCACCTCTGTCATGTGTCTCACACCCAGAGGGCTGAGGGCACAGACCTTTGCCTCCCACAGTTTCAAATCCTCCTCCCTGGGTACACTGCTCTGACCACTGAGGAGCTGGTTGCTTTGAGGGGGTGGGAAGTGAAAGGTGAACCCCCGACTTTACCTTCCCGAGCCCTGCAGCTGGGCATGAAAAACACGAAACAAAAAAGGAGAAGATGAGCTCTTCAGTCTTATGATCACACTTCTGGCTGCCAAAAAGGGAGCTGGGTCCAAGCCCAACTTCAGGGGCTGTAACATTCATTTAATATGCACTGAGCATTCAATCAAACAGGGCAGGAACAGGGCACTGGATGGGCTTTATGGTCCCCTCCAACCTCCAAAAATTTGGGATTATATAAGACACCAGGTGGGAGCTGTGCAGCCACTCACCCTGCCCTGCACAAACCAGGACACTGAGCACCAACCCTGCCAGCCCACACTGACAGCAGGGTTAGTTTGTGTTCCTTGGCCCACAGCCAGCACCCGAGGCTGTCGAGAGCGGAGGCAGTGTGGGCAGCCCTGCCCAGCCCCTGGTTCCTGCCCACTCAAGGGCTCAGCCTGGCCTTGGGACAACCTGGGACAGCTGAGGGACAGCCCCATGTGCTGGGTGACTGTCCTGACCTGCTGCCCTGTCACAGAGTGGGGCAGGGCTGGTGGAACCTGGAAACACCCACAGTCATGGGGCTTTCCAGAGCTCAGTGCCCAACCTCGCTCCCTCTGCCTCTACCTCTGCCTGAACCGGCACCTCAGTGCCCTCGGGCTCATGGGCTGATTCTTAGAACAGAATCATAGAACTCCAGAGTGGTTTGGGCTGGGGGGACAGTAGAGATCATCCAGTGCCACCCCCTGCCATGGGCAGGGACACCTTCCACCAGCCCAGGCTGCTCCAAGCCCCGTCCAACCTGGCCTGGGACACTTCCAGGGATCCAGGAGCAGCCACAGCTTCTCTGGGCAACCTGTGCCAGGGCCTGCCCACCCTCCCAGCCAGCAATTCCGTCCCTATATCCCCTCTAAATCTGTTCTCTTTCAGCTTAAAGCCATTCCCCTTGTCCTGTCCCTCCATCCCTTGTCCCAAGAGTCTCTCCAGGTCTCCCTGGAGCCTTCTCTTCTCCAGGTGAACCCCCCCAGCTCTCCCAGCCTGTCCCAGAGTGGGGTCGCTCCAGCCCTGGCATCGTCTCCGTGCCCGCTGGGTTTGTGCCACGGGCTGTTCCCTGCAGGGAGGGACAGGAGTTGGACTCCACCATCCCCTCGCATCCCACGAACTCGGGATATTCGGTGACTGCGACAGCTCCCTCTGTCCCCGCGGGACGGACGGGCTGGCTGCGAGCTCGGTCACACCAACCCGCCCCCCGGTCCGCCCCGTCCCCCGCCCCGCGATCCGCCCCGGGCCGGCCCCTCCACGGCCCGGTCCGCCCCCTCCATCGGGCCCCGGCCCAGGCGCTGCCGGACGGGCCTTCCGGCGGCGGAGCGGGCGGATGGAGCAGCGGGGATGGAGCAGGACGGAGGAGCAGCGGGGATGGAGCAGGACGGAGGAGCTGAGGGATGGATGGAGGCAGGAGCTGAGCCCGGGGAGGCCGGAGCGGCGCTCGGCCGTGCCGGGCGGGGGCTGGAAGGGGCTGCTGTGCCTCGTCCTGGCCGCGCTCCCGCTGCTCTGCGCGGGTGAGTCCCGGGGAGCCCGGAGCGGATCGGGGGGGCTGGCACGGCCGGGATGGCTCGGCCCGGCCCGGCCCGGCTCGGCTCGGCTCGGGGGCTGGTGTGTTCCCCTGTCCCCAGCAGTTTGTGCCGCTCCCGGCGATGGGGACGCCGCTCGGCGGGCCCGGGGCGGTGCCGGGCTGTGAGAGCGCGGCTCGGAAATGTCGAGTTTACGGGGGTTTCGTAGAATCCCAGACGGGTTTGGGTTGGGAGGGACCTTAAAGCCCACCCAGTGCCACCCCTGCCATGGGCAGGGACACCTTCCACCAGCACAGCGTGCTCCAAGCCCCGTCCAACCTGGCCTGGGACACTTCCAGGGATCCAGGGGCAGCCACAGCTTCTCTGCCCAACCTGTGCCAGGGCCTGCCCACCTTCCCAGCCAGCAATTCCTTCCCAATCTCCCACCTAACCCTGGCCTCTGGCAGTGGGAAGCCATTCCCTGTGTGGTGTCCTGGCGACATCCTGCCCCCCTCCTGCCGTCCCACTCTCCTCTCCTCATCCCCACTCGGGGCTCTGCCACGCTGAGGCTTTCACGCTGTTCAAAACTCGTTTGCCCCGCACTTCATTCACCCACCTCACACACAGCTCACCGGCAGCGGCTGGGAGAGCTGAGGAGGAGGCAAAGGCAGAGCTGACCTGAGGCCTCCTCTTATGCCCTGGAGCAGCAAGAAACAGCTACTGCACAAACCCTTTTGTTTAAAGGGGAACTCGTATAAAATACAAAGCTGGCAAGGAGGGAGAGGGAGTTCTGCATGGGCAGGGAGTGACAGGACAAGGGGCAATGGTTTTAGACTGAAGGAGGCCAGGGTTAGGTGGGATATTGGGAAGGAATTGCTGGCTGTGAGGGTGGGCAGGCCCTGGCACAGGTTGGGCAGAGAAGCTGTGGCTGCCCCTGGATCCCTGGAAGTGTCCCAGGCCAGGTTGGACGGGGCTTGGAGCAACCTGGGCTGGTGGAAGGTGTCCCTGCCCATGGCAGGGGTGGCACTGGGTGGGCTTTGAGGTCCCTCCCAACCCAACCCAGTGAAATGATGCACCACCACAGCCAGGCTGGGATTCTGCTTATGGAATTCAAAGCAATTCCCTGCTGCAGTGCCCTGTCACCTGCTGTTTGGCAAACCCAGCAGTTCTCTCTGCTGCTCCTGGATAAAGCTGTGGCATTCCATGGATTTCTAGAGCCTTTCCTGGGGTCACATGTGCTGGGCCTCCCCTTCCTTCTTCTGCTTCGAAACGCTGACTTAGAGTTTCCACTGGTTCCTCCACGCCTTTGTGTCATAAATGTTGAGCATCATGTGCTGCTCCCTGGGATTTCCCCTGCGCCATCTCCCCAGGGGGTGTCTCTGTGTTGCCAACGCTTGCTTTCTTTTGGGGTTTTTTTAATATATTTTGTTATATAATCGTTGTTTTCAACCATATTTATTAACAGTATTGCTTTAAATATTATGAGTTAAGTAGTGCTGTTTGTTGATTGGAACAGTTTATGTGTTTATTTTGGTTTATTGCAATTTGGCAGGGGAAGGAAGTGAGCAGTTGGGTAAAAGCATTTCTGCTCTTTAATCTCTTCTTTCCATACAAGTCTAATCCCTTAAAATGGTTTCCTCAGCAACAAAGTGTCATCATGCTCTAAGTGAACAAACAGGAATAATTTTAAATATCTGGCTTTTAATCATTAATAAAATAAACCTAAGGAGTCTTGATTTTAGCTATTACTTTGCATATCTGGTTACTGTCTAAATCGTTGAATTTCTTGCTAATTAAGCAGAGAAATTCATTCCTGGTTAGTTATTCCTTGGGATTTAAGAAATTATTTTGGGGAAGCAAACACAAAACTTACTGAAAACAGGGAAATGTATGAAAGGATGGGTGGGTGGATCACATAATCATGTCTTTAGTACTGAGAACCAGTGCCATGTTAAATCAACCTGAACTTCTGCTATTCTAAAATAAAAGGAGTTCCAATTCCCTCTATTTTGGTTTACTGTTAGTGTAGGATGGGGAAATATCCTGGCAAAGTGGATAAATCCTGCAGGAAGCAGATGCAGGGGTACTGAACGAGGAGCTGGGCAGGGCTGGGAGAGGATGGCAAAGACTGGTCAGAATGTCAGGTCTGGCAGAAACTTCTACAGAAAATTCCAAGACATTGCTGTGTTGCATCTTTTTTTTTTGGGGGGGGGGGGTGTTTTTCTGTAGAAAGCCCCAGAGGTATTGGGGCAGTGCTAATTAGAAGGGAAAGGTTGTGTGTCTTATAAATTAGCCTTACATGAATTCATTTCAGCTGGATTATTCTGATTTTTTCTTTACACTGCTTCAAGCAAGTTCAACCATTTGGAAAGAACAGACAAGAGAGCAATAAAATTCCTTCAGGAAGCTGGAAGTTCAGCTCAGAAGGAAAACTTAAAGAGTTGTTGCTGCCATTCAAGTTTTCTCTTCGTTATGAGTCATATTTAATATAGTTTTTAAATATGTCTGGCATAAAAAGTCATGTGCTTTAGTAACAAGAGACAGAAGGGACAGGGGGTGGAACTGGATGAGCTTACAGGTCCTTCCCAGCCAAACCATGGGATTCCATGAAGTCTGTAATGAATTTATATAATGGCATTAAATTTTCTGGTTTACTCCCTTAATTCCATATAAATGTATAACTTTTTGGCCCCCCTTTTTGACTCGTGCTGAGCACTGGCTGCAAGTGCTCACATTTACTGAGCACAATGCTGACCAGTGTAGTGAAAATTCCCTGGGAGCTGAAGGGCTTTGCCTGAATCACCGGCACAAGTTGCTTTTGATGCTGTAGTGGGTGTTAAGTTGATTTTACGGGTGATGCCTCTGAAGAGCTCGTTTCTGTTTGTTCATGTCCTGCCCCGTGCCACTGAAAGCGGCTCTTCCTGCCTGGTTTCACCTGCTCTGGGGAGGATTAAAAGGGGATAAATGCCAAGGTGGAGCCCAGCCTGTTCAAACTGGCACGAGGAAGCTCTTGGAGAACTTCCCTCGACCTGAGAGCTGTGACCGTCGTCTCTTGGGCCTTTCACCACAGCAGTTCTGCAATGAATCCCTCCTAATTTGCTTAAAATGATTGGGGGGGATACTGGGAGGGAATTGCTGGCTGGGAGGGTGGGCAGGCCCTGGCACAGGTTGGGCAGAGAAGCTGTGGCTGCCCCTGGATCCCTGGAAGTGTCCCAGGCCAGGTTGGACGGGGCTTGGAGCACCCTGGGCTGGTGGAAGGTGTCCCTGCCCATGGCAGGGGTGGCACTGGGTGGGCTTTGAGGTCCCTCCCAACCCAAACCATTCCAGGATTCCATGATTTTAACTCACTGTGTCTGATCATACTCCCAGACTGGAATAGTGACTCTCCTTCCCCATGTCATATTGTTATTAAAATATCGCATTTTAACGATGCTGTTTGTCTCCAGAGGGAGGAAATGCTGATTTCCAGGGGTATCTACAGCTTTAGAAAGCACTGGCTTAGATTAAAACATTAAATAGATGTCTTACATCAACCTGTTATTTGGTGTGTTTGGTTAGAACACGAACCTTGACACATTTTTCTTCCATTTTTCCAGACGTCCTTTTTCCTCTCTAATAAAAATCACCCCAAAGCTTCCTTCTGTGTAGAAGTTAA
>NW_020957332.1:31244-34967 GCF_003031625.1 Empidonax traillii | reverse complement strand
TAAAATATCGCATTTTAACGATGCTGTTTGTCTCCAGAGGGAGGAAATGCTGATTTCCAGGGGTATCTACAGCTTTAGAAAGCACTGGCTTAGATTAAAACATTAAATAGATGTCTTACATCAACCTGTTATTTGGTGTGTTTGGTTAGAACACGAACCTTGACACATTTTTCTTCCATTTTTCCAGACGTCCTTTTTCCTCTCTAATAAAAATCACCCCAAAGCTTCCTTCTGTGTAGAAGTTAAGGATTTCAAAATGTGGGAAAGATACTTCAAGTATTTGATTTTCTACCCAAGGCAAACAAAAATAAGAGTCTTCAAATACAGTTGTGTTTTATCAGCCTTTGAGCTCTTGAGGTGCCCTTGTTGTCAGAAGCCTTTTGGCTGAACTGCTGCACCTGCTGGATAAATATCTGCCAAAAAAACCCCAATTATTCCTTTGCTTTCTTATTTTCTGATCAAATGTACCTTGGCATTCTCTGGGTTTGCTTTACTCTGTCAGAAGAGTAACAAATTCATGCCCTGTGGAAATAAATCCCAGAGTGGGATCCACGAGGCTTTTAGTGAATTATTTTGCTTTCAGGAGTTATTTCCAAAAATCAGTCATCTGTTGGTGCCAATTAGTTCTCCAGAAGGACTTTGCAGACTTGAGTTTGATGATTGGTTTTTCCACACTTGTTTCCCTGTTATAAAGAGAGTTGGTCGTGTTTTATACATTATAAAGGGAACTGGACCAGGAAATAGTTCTTGCAATGAATCCTAAAATCAAAGTCAGGATGAGCCATTGGACGGCCAAACAGACGTTGGTTGCCCAGCTGAAAGAGGATTTACTTGTTCTGATTTCTTCTTGACATAATCAAATATTAGACTGATACCAAACATCAGTTTCAGGGTTTTCAGACAGATTTGTAGAAGTTGTAGCCCTTGGGAAGTGATTGATAAAGTGACACAGAACAGGGAGAAGGGAAGGTCAAGTCCAAAGGGTGTGTTTTGGTTTTGCTGTAGTTTGTTTTGCTGTAGTTTGTTTTGTTTAAAGTGTTTAGTCGTATTTTGGTTTTATTTTAAAAATGATTGCATTTTAGTTTGTTGATTCTGTTTCTTCCCCCTGCCGTGTTAGGAGTCTCCAGGCGGAGGACAGAGGTTTAAATTGTCCGTGTTCTGGGTGGGCACCAGGCAGAGGGACTGAGAAGAGGTTTAAACTCCCTAAATCTGCACTGGACTGTTTGGGGAGGGGGGGGTTGGCATCATTTTAGTGACTTGTGAGGTTTCCTCAGTTCCCACATAATTCCTGTGCCTTCCCACTTTCCCTCTGTGCTGGAAAACATTCCAGGCCACACTTGCAGCCCTGATTGTGTCTTTTTAGCCTCAACGCTTTGAGGGTTGAGAAATATTTTAGTGAGAAATAATTGAAAATATCTAATTGAGAAATAATTGAAAATACGGCTTAAATGACCAGAGAAAAGTCCATTTTCTGAGGTATCAGAGTAATTCCTTCTCCCGCAGTGTTGCTGCTCACCTATCTTTTGATACCTGAATTTAATAATAATAATAATAATAATATTAATGATGGAACTAAAGTTGTGCCCATTTATCCATCCCAATTTCTCTTTGTGCTGTTTTTCCAGGCCTTGCTCCTCTGCAGAGCCCCCAGGACCTCCAGGTGCTCGTGGTGAACACCAATTTCAGCCTGAGGTGGAGCCACTCGGGGAGCCAGCCCGGGGTGACGTTCTCGGCACAGTACAAGTGGTGAGGGGGGATTTGTGAGCCAGAACTCCTGACACTGCTCTGTGCAGAGGAGCAATTGAATTCATAACAAATTGAATTGACTTTGCTGCCTGATGCAGCCGCTCGGGGAGACAAATCTTGAAATGAAGTGGGATCCGAGTCCTGGCCCTAATTTGTCTATAATTTATGTCTAAAAGTAGATTGACCTGTGATAAATACAGTGATAAACACACAGCAACACACCTGCTAATAATAATAATAATGCTTAATTCTGGAGTGGTTCTTTGAGGAGATTAACTGGAACTCTTGGAAAATTCATTTATGTAATTTATTTTTAATATGATTTTTTTTCCTCTGGGTTTTTTTGGTCGTGGCCACACACACACATAGAGAATTTCAGGGAATTTGCAGTGTAGCTTTTGACTAATTTGATCATTAATCCACATTTCTCATCTGCAAGTTTTAATCCCCAGAGGAAACAATTCTGGTTTTGTTGTGAAATGTCTGCCTGGTTTTCTGCAGTAGTTTCACACCCCAATATTTTTGCTTGCATTAGCACATACATTTGGTATTTTTTGGCACTTTCCTGCAAGGTAAATAGCGAAAAACATTTCTAAGATAAAGTTACTCAAATTCTGAGGAACCTGGGCTGGTGGAAGGTGTCCCTGCCCATGGCAGGGGGTGGAATGGGATGATTTTGAAGGTCCCCCCCAATCCAAACCATTCCATGATTCTGTAATTATGGATTTTTAAAAAATAGCTCTTCTTCCTCCATATGTAAAAGAGAAACAGCTGCTTTGAAGGCAGTTTTATTTTAAAAAATAAGAAGGCAAGGTAGGAGCTGAGGATAAACCATGACTGATTCAAGTCTGTGCCTCTTTTTTTAGGTCAGGATGTTTTTAATCTCTCCCTGAAGTGTCTCTTTCTTAGCTAAAGTGTGGATGTCTGTTAACAGAAGAGAAAAACAGTTTATGGAACACTAATTATTGAACTCCAGCTGACACCTTTGTGTTTTTATTTCCCCCTGATCTCCATTCCTGGCTCACGTTAAAATTGAGGGCTTTTTTCTGCTTTTATGCTCTTTTAAACACTTCCATCAAGACTTTTTTAAATGTCTTCCAATGGATTAAAAAAATCTTTGCCAGACTAGGAGAATATAATAATATTAAGGGTAAACAATTCTGTAAAAATCCTTATATAATTCTATGATTTAGCTGTTCTTTGATGGTGTTTTCTGACCCTGTGTCTTCACATGGTGCATAAAGCAAACTGCTGTCAGACTTTGCAGGTTGATTGTTAACCAATAAATTAATAGTTAAAATGAATTCATTAAATGGTAACGCGAATTCCAGGAGAATTCCTAAGGAGGTGGCACTGGTTACAGTGGTGCTGGGGATAGAACAGCATCAATGGGGTGTTGTTGATTAGAAGAGAAAAAAAAAAATTAAGAAGAAGAGGAAAAAAAAAAGAGAGAAAGAAGATAGATAAGAAGAGACAGATAAAGAATCAAAGAAAAATTATCCCCAGGTTTAAATTGTGGGTTGGTGTTAATTTGGGGGTGTTTCCTTTCTTGCAGGTCGGAGAGCAGTGGAGCAGAGTGGCAGGAGCTGCCTGGGTGTGGGAATGTCTCTGGCACAGAGTGTGACTTCTCCTCAGCCATAACTCACTATTATGACCCCCACTTTGTGCGTGTGAGGGCCCAGCGAGGGGGCCGAGTGTCCCCCTGGTCCAGGATCCTGGAAATGGTCCCGGATCACGAAGGTACAAACCCTGTGTGGGCCGTGGGTTTGCAGGGAAATGTCCTTTCCACAGCAGGGCAGGGGGGATTGTGCCCCTCTGAGACCCCCCTGCAGAGCTGCTCCAGCCCTGGGAACAGCACAGGGAGCACATGGAGCTGCTGGAGAGAGCCCAGAGGAGGCACCAAGAGGATCCCAGGGCTGGAGCAGCTCTGCTGGGAGGAAAGGCTGGCACAGCTGGGATTGTTCAGCTGCACAAGAG
>NW_020957332.1:27484-31223 GCF_003031625.1 Empidonax traillii | reverse complement strand
TAAAATATCGCATTTTAACGATGCTGTTTGTCTCCAGAGGGAGGAAATGCTGATTTCCAGGGGTATCTACAGCTTTAGAAAGCACTGGCTTAGATTAAAACATTAAATAGATGTCTTACATCAACCTGTTATTTGGTGTGTTTGGTTAGAACACGAACCTTGACACATTTTTCTTCCATTTTTCCAGACTTCCTTTTTCCTCTCTAATAAAAATCACCCCAAAGCTTCCTTCTGTGTAGAAGTTAAGGATTTCAAAATGTGGGAAAGATACTTCAAGTATTTGATTTTCTACCCAAGGCAAACAAAAATAAGAGTCTTCAAATACAGTTGTGTTTTATCAGCCTTTGAGCTCTTGAGGTGCCCTTGTTGTCAGAAGCCTTTTGGCTGAACTGCTGCACCTGCTGGATAAATATCTGCCAAAAAACCCCCAATTATTCCTTTGCTTTCTTATTTTCTGATCAAATGTACCTTGGCATTCTCTGGATTTGCTCTACTCTGTCAGAAGAGTAACAAATTCATGCCCTGTGGAAATAAATCCCAGAGTGGGATCCACGAGGCTTTTAGTGAATTATTTTGCTTTCAGGAGTTATTTCCAAAAATCAGTCATCTGTTGGTGCCAGTTAATTCTCCAGAAGGACTTTGCAGACTTGAGTTTGATGATTGGTTTTTCCACACTTGTTTCCCTGTTATAAAGAGAGTTGGTCGTGTTTTATACATTATAAAGGGAACTGGACTAGGAAATAGTTCTTGCAATGAATCCTAAAATCAAAGTCAGGATGAGCCATTGGACGGCCAAACAGACTTTGGTTGCCCAGCTGAAAGAGGATTTACTTGTTCTGATTTCTTCTTGACATAATCAAATATTAGACTGATACCAAACATCAATTTCAGGGTTTTCAGACAGGTTTGTAGAAGTTGTAGCCCTTGGGAAGTGATTGATAAAGTGACACAGAACAGGGAGAAGGGAAGGTCAAGTCCAAAGGGTGTGTTTTGGTTTTGCTGTAGTTTGTTTTGCTGTAGTTTGTTTTGTTTAAAGTGTTTAGTCGTATTTTGGTTTTATTTTAAAAATGATTGCATTTTAGTTTGTTGATTCTGTTTCTTCCCCCTGCCGTGTTAGGAGTCTCCAGGCGGAGGACAGAGGTTTAAATTGTCCATGTTCTGGGTGGGCACCAGGCAGAGGGACTGAGAAGAGGTTTAAACTCCCTAAATCTGCACTGGACTGTTTGGGGAGGGGGGGGTTGGCATCATTTTAGTGACTTGTGAGGTTTCCTCAGTTCCCACATAATTCCTGTGCCTTCCCACTTTCCCTCTGTGCTGGAAAACATTCCAGGCCACACTTGCAGCCCTGATTGTGTCTTTTTAGCCTCAACGCTTCGAGGGTTGAGAAATATTTTAGTGAGAAATAATTGAAAATATTTAATTGAGAAATAATTGAAAATACGGCTTAAATGACCAGAGAAAAGTCCATTTTCTGAGGTATCAGAGTAATTCCTTCTCCCGCAGTGTTGCTGCTCACCTGTCTTTTGATACCTGAATTTAATAATAATAATAATATTAATGATGGAACTAAAGTTGTGCCCATTTATCCATCCCAATTTCTCTTTGTGCTGTTTTTCCAGGCCTTGCTCCTCTGCAGAGCCCCCAGGACCTCCAGGTGCTCGTGGTGAACACCAATTTCAGCCTGAGGTGGAGCCACTCGGGGAGCCAGCCCGGGGTGACGTTCTCGGCACAGTACAAGTGGTGAGGGGTGATTTGTGAGCCAGAACTCCTGACACTGCTCTGTGCAGAGGAGCAATTGAATTCATAACAAATTGAATTGACTTTGCTGCCTGATGCAGCCGCTCGGGGAGACAAATCTTGAAATGAAGTGGGATCCAAGTCCTGGCCCTAATTTGTCTATAATTTATGTCTAAAAGTAGATTGACCTGTGATAAATACAGTGATAAACACACAGCGACACACCTGCTAATAATAATAATAATGCTTAATTCTGGAGTGGTTCTTTGAGGAGATTAACTGGAACTCTTGGAAAATTAATTTATGTAATTTATTTTTAATATGATTTTTTTCCTCTGGGGTTTTTTTGGTCGTGGCCACACAGACACACACAGAATTTCAGGGAATTTGCAGTGTAGCTTTTGACTAATTTGATCATTAATCCACATTTCTCATCTGCAAGTTTTAATCCCCAGAGGAAACAATTTTGGTTTTGTTGTGAAATGTCTGCCTGGTTTTCTGCAGTAGTTTCACACCCCAATATTTTTGCTTGCATTAGCACATACATTTGGTATTTTTTGGCACTTTCCTGCAAGGTAAATAGCGAAAAACATTTCTAAGATAAAGTTACTCAAATTCTGAGCACCCTGGGCTGGTGGAAGGTGTCCCTGCCCATGGCAGGGGGGTGGAATGGGATGATTTTGAAGGTCCCTCCCAACCCAAACCATTCCATGATTCTGTAATTATGGATTTTTAAAAAATAGCTCTTCTTCCTCCATATGTAAAGAGAAACAGCTGCTTTGAAGGCAGTTTCATTTTAAAAAATAAGAAGGCAAGGTAGGAGCTGAGGATAAACCATGACTGATTCAAGTCTATGCCTCTTTTTTTAGGTCAGGATGTTTTTAATCTCTCCCTGAAGTGTCTCTTTCTTAGCTAAGGTGTGGATGTCTGTTAAAAGAAGAGAAAAACAGTTTATGGAACACTAATTATTGAACTCCAGCTGACACCTTTGTGTTTTTATTTCCCCCTGATCTCCATTCCTGGCTCACATTAAAATTGAGGGCTTTTTTCTGCTTTTTTGCTCTTTTAAACACTTCCATCAAGACTTTTTTAAATGTCTTCCAATGGATTAAAAAAATCTTTGCCAGACTAGGAGAATATACTAATATTAAGGGTAAACAATTCTGTAAAAATCCTTATATAATTCTATGATTTAGCTGTTCTTTGATGGTGTTTTCTGACCCTGTGTCTTCACATGGTGCATAAAGCAAACTGCTATCAGACTTTGCAGGTTGATTGTTAACCAATAAATTAATAGTTAAAATGAATTAATTAAATGGTAACGCGAATTCCAGGAGAATTCCTAAGGAGGTGGCACTGGTTACAGTGGTGCTGGGGATAGAACAGCATCAATGGGGTGTTGTTGATTAGAAGAGAAAAAAAAATTAAGAAGAAGAGGAAAAAAAAAAAAGAGAGAAAGAAGATAAATAAGAAGAGACAGATAAAGAAGCAAAGAAAATTTATCCCCAGGTTTAAATTGTGGGTTGGTGTTAATTTGGGGGTGTTTCCTCTCTTGCAGGTCGGAGAGCAGTGGAGCAGAGTGGCAGGAGCTGCCTGGGTGTGGGAATGTCTCTGGCACAGAGTGTGACTTCTCCTCAGCCATAACTCACTATTATGACCCCCACTTTGTGCGTGTGAGGGCCCAGCGAGGGGGCCGAGTGTCCCCCTGGTCCAGGATCCTGGAAATGGTCCCGGATCACGAAGGTACAAACCCTGTGTGGGCCGTGGGTTTGCAGGGAAATGTCCTTTCCACAGCAGGGCAGGGGGGATTGTTCCCCTCTGAGACCCCCCTGCAGAGCTGCTCCAGCCCTGGGAACAGCACAGGGAGCACATGGAGCTGCTGGAGAGAGCCCAGAGGAGGCACCAAGAGGATCCCAGGGCTGGAGCAGCTCTGCTGGGAGGAAAGGCTGGCACAGCTGGGATTGTTCAGCTGGACAAGAGAAGCTTTGGGGGGACCTGAGTG
>NW_020957332.1:24862-26548 GCF_003031625.1 Empidonax traillii | reverse complement strand
CACCTTCCACCAGCCCAGGGTGCTCCAAGCTCCTTTCTTCTGGAAATGTTCTCCTGACTTTGTGGCTTTTCAGTAGTTACAATGTGCTACTGAAGCCTTCCCTCAGTGCTGGATTTATTGGTCTGAGCTGGATTTCTTGCCTTTTTTAGAATAACTTATACTGACTTTTACAGTAGGTTTTGGAAAACACTTGCTACTAATATTGCATTTTAGCTGCTTTTAGAACCAGGCCATGGTGGTTGGTTCTTAGGTTGGATTTCTAGTAGAAACTGCCTGAGAGTCACGAAAACTGAGACCCTGTAGGTGATCACTGTGATCTTGTTACTGCCTCAGGAGAATCAAGAATAAGATTCTATGGGCAGGTGCTGTGGTTTTATTGATTTCAGCTGCTTTTGGGATGTTTTTGCTCCATGTAGCTGTGGTTAACTTTGTTTTTCTTTAAATATTTCCAGCTCAGATTGGTCCGCCAGGAATAGAGTTGCAGCCCACAAATGGAAACATAAAAATTAAGGTTTCTCCTCCAGAAGCAAATCAGGACAGAAAAATGTGGGTAAATGACCTAAGCTTTAAATATAATCTCGTTTTCTGGGAAAATTCATCAAATTCTCAGGTATGATCATTTTTTTTAATGTTTAACCTTACCAGAACTGTCAGAGGTGGGATTCAATCGTGCTCTAAAATGCAGTTGTTTGAGTCTATAACTGTATCTCTGTTTATATGCAGTTTAAAAGTTGGGGAAGGTGGTTTTTTTGGGTGTTTTTGTTTTTATTTCTGCTATAGGATTGGTTTAGATATTATGTGCCAAGGGTTTCTGTTTCTGTTAAACGCTGGAGCCACTTTCCAGCGCAAGATGAGGAAAATGAAAGCAGCTCAGGTGTGTGGGGACAGAGGCCACCCCTGGGCAGCAGGAACAGGGAGGGGAAGGAATTTCAAGCAGAGGGAAGAAGCTTTTCCAGGGAGGACAGATGTGAGGGAGGGGAGAGGGCAGAGTCTCATTTGGTCTTGCTGAGGCTGAGCAGCTTCAGGACAGCCCTCAGTGCCCTGCCCTGGGCCATGGGCTGGAGTTCATGGAATCTCAGAGGGTTTAGGTTGGGAGAGGCCTTAAAGATCATCCAGCCCCACCCCTGCCACGGGCAGGGACACCTTCCACCAGCCCAGGGTGCTCCAAGCCCCGTCCAACCTGGCCTGGGACACTTCCAGGGATCCAGGGGCAGCCACAGCTTCTCTGCCCAACCTGGGCCAGGGCCTGCCCACCCTCCCAGCCAGCGATTCCTTCCCAATCTCCCATCTGTCCCTGCCCTCTGGCAGTGGGAAGCCATTCCCTGTGTCCTGTCCCTCCATCCCTTGTCCCCAGTCCCTCTCCAGCTCTCCTGGAGCCCCTTTAGGCCCTGGGCTGGTTCATGTCCAACCTCTGCCCCACCAGCACCCCCAGGGCCTTCTCCCATGGCTGCCCATGATCCATTCCCTGCCCAGCCTGTCCCTGTGCTTGGGATTGCCCCAGCATGGATGTTCTTCTCAGGTCTTGTCCTTGTGAAGGTTTCCAAGCCCCAGCGTGTGTTTCCCACAGCGGACAGGGCCCTTCTGGAAAGATCAGGGTGGGAAAGGTCTTTATTTATCTTTTTAGGGACATGGGTGTCAGCTGAATTAGGGTAGGAATTGAAGGGCCATCTGTTCTTTTGGAAGATC
>NW_020957332.1:17630-24088 GCF_003031625.1 Empidonax traillii | reverse complement strand
GTGGTGAGGCCTTGGCAGGGGCTGCCCAGGGAGGTTTGGAGTGCCCAGCCCTGCAGGTGTCCCAGAGGTGTCAGGATGTGGCCCTTGGGGACGGGGATCAGGGGTGGCTGTGGTGGTGCTGGGTGACCCTGCAGGGCTGTCCCAACCCTGAGGTTTCTCTGGTTGCACCTCAGAGGAGGAAATCACCTGTTCTGACACGTCCTGTTCGAAGGTCGGTCCCCTTAAGGCCTGGGAAACCAAAAGCAGGGAGGTGGCAGAGGGAGAGGGGGGTGTTCCAGTGGGAGGGATGAGTGTCCTGTTTCATTTGGAGCATCAGCTGAACATCTGTGGGGTGAGTTCCATGCCACGTCAAGCAGAGGCCGCAGTCCCATCCCGCTTTCATGTGGCAGAGCAGCACAAAACGCTCCTTCCTCTGAGTCACATTAATTGGAAGCTTCCCTTTAACACTTGTCCACCTCAAATATTGCCCTCTTTTTTTTTTTTTTTTTTTTTCTGTTTTAGCCTTTTTGGTGGTCTTTGCTATAAATGGGCTGAAATCCTGGGAGGACAAATGATCCTTTCCAAACCCCGCTCCTGGGGAAGGACAGTCCCTTCAAAGGCTCTTTGTGGTTGTTTCTTCCAGCCCAGAAGTAAAAATATTTTTCCCATTGACACCATCGGAGATCTTGCACCAGACACCACTTATTGTTTTAAAGTTCAAGCAAATCTTCCTGTGGAGGGCAAAGAAGGGCTGTTCAGTCCCGTTCACTGTGTGAAAACCACCCAAAGAGGTGAGAGGCAAATCAGTTTATCTGCAGATGAGGATTGAATTCAAACTGTCACAAAGTGGGTTGGTCTAAAGCAACAAAAATATGCAGAACTGCCAAGTTCCTCCTCGTCTTGGTATTAAAAACTACGTGTACCATACAACAGTTAATGTCATTTGTTTTTCCCAGTCAACATAAGATCTGGCAGCAGTAGAGTTTTAATTGTACAAAAAGGGGTTTTGCCACAAGGCAAATTATTGTTGCCTAATCAATTAATTTGGACTGCAAAAGCTTCTTTCTGTATTTTTGGAAAACTCTCTGTATTTTGAATTAGTGGCTTTGAATCGGGAGGAAAGGGATGTGTATGGAGCCAAAAGAGAAGCCTTTTGTGCCCTTGGCAGTAAATAAATGCAGAGAAAGTTGGACTAAGCTTAAAAAAGTCCTGGTTTTTTGTAATCCTCGGGGAACTGATTGTTCCAGGTTCTGGAAAAAGGCACAGTGGCAGTTGGCCACCAGTTGCTTGGTTTGCATGTCTAAATTTGAATTCTTTTGTGTGCTTTCAGGTGTCAGTTTAGGTACTTCTAAATGTTTCTTTCAGGGGAAAAAAAATAACTTCAGGAAAGTCAAATATAGATCCAACCTGGATGGGACATCAAAATGGTAGATGGTACATCAAAATCAAAATTAGTTGGAGTAACTAGTTGATGGTACATGGAAATTACTTTATGCAAAAATATTAAATTAAAAACATACAAAATAATACATGTGCATTTTAATGACATGCTAAAATAATTAATGTGCTTTTTAATGAAATATTAACACGTGTATCATAATAAATATTAAAATATGTGCGTGTTTTAGTACAGGATTAAACATTAAAATATTGGAATGTGTAACAAATACACGTGTATTTCATACATTTTTCTCCTCGATTTATTGCCAAACCAGTTTCTTGCTGCTCATCTCAGTGTTTCTGTAGTTTAATTTTTTTCTGAATTGGTTTTTTTATTTCAGGCTTAGTACAACACCCTGACTTCGATTTGCAACCTTTGTAATGAACAGATAATCTTTATATTTTCATTATTGCAAGTGCACCATGAGAAGTGTCCATTCAGTGAGAGATCTGTCTGTAATATCAATTTTTTGCTATTTTTGGGTTTCCTTTTCATTCTGAGCAGTGAACGACCTTCTCTGTGCCAGAAATCTGAGGGTCCTTGGTTTGAATATGGAATTTCACCTGCACTGGGAGAATCAATATAAACAACCCGTGAGCTACAACGTCCAGTACCTCATGTGAGTCCAAAATTTCCACCTCAGTTTGCAGGTTATGTCCTTTGAAATGCCATGTGTTTTATTTTGCCAGTGTCTTCTGGAAATTAAAATGAAATATTTGAGTGTATTAATGAAGTAGTGGGAATGTTCATCTGTTAAAAGGATTCCATGATATCTTACCCTGGAATTTCAGGGCACTGAGATGATTTTAGTAGTGTTTAATACCTGAGGGAAGGGACTTCTAAATGCTAAATAACATTTTTAAAAGCTGGGACGTTTTGCTTT
Organism: Empidonax traillii; assembly: GCF_003031625.1. Taxonomy (NCBI): domain Eukaryota; kingdom Metazoa; phylum Chordata; class Aves; order Passeriformes; family Tyrannidae; genus Empidonax; species Empidonax traillii. Next base: position 21,785 of record NW_020957332.1, on the reverse strand, counting down.
GTAGCTTTTTGAGTGTGAGAAAACTCGACGACTAGAAGGGATAAAAATGCAGGTGCTCGAGGTTTCAGTTGCCAACGGGTTTGATTTCTTCTGCTTAGATCCAAAAATGGGAAAAAAACCTGTCTTAGCACATCAGAAGAACATTGTATCACATTAAAAAAAATCATATCACATCCAAAAAAGGGATCACATTAAAAAACAAACAAACAAACATGTCACATCGAAAAAAGGGATCACATTAAAAAACCAACCAAACATGTCACATCGAAAAAAGGGATCACATCCAAACCCACCCTGTCAAGACACGAATCCATAAACCTGTGTCCCACTCTCCAGCTGTCACCCAAATGTTGTGGCCAGCACCTCAGTGAAGAGGAGAGTCCCCTCAGGGATTCTTTTGGGATTCTTTTGGCATGCCAGGAAAATAACTGACTTCATAGAATGTGAGAAATTTTAATTGGGATTTTAAGGACTTGCAAAACCAGCACATGATTTACCCTGAGGCTTGATTAAACACTGCTCTGTGGTTCCTGCCCCGCTTCTCTTGGTTATTTCAGTCAGAAATGTCTCCTGGTCAGAGCATTGTTCCCTCAGCAGGAAAACAGCCTGTGTAGCACCAGGCAATCCTGCCTTTTGCCCCAGAGACTTCAAGGACCTCATGCCAAAAATTGCTCAATTCTGTCTTGCAGTGGGTATCTGAAGAGGCTGAACGAGGATTACTCTGGGAAGTGGGTGAGTGTCCCTGGGTGTGGGGACACCACTGGCACTCACTGCAACGTCTCCTCGGTCATCACCACCACCGGCTTTTATTACCTGCGTGTGCAGGCCAGGGCTGGCCACAACAAATCCTGTCTGTCCACTGAAGTCAAAGTAGATCCTCTGAAAACCAGTAAGGAAACGTGTTTTCCTAAATTTTTTATCTCAAAAACTGGTACCCAGTGCCACTATTTACTTAACGGGAGGGTGGAGAGGGACTGGGGACAAGGGCTGGGGGGACAGGATACAGGGAATGGCTTCAAACTGCCAGAGGGCAGGGATAGATGGGAGATTGGGAAGGAATTGCTGGCTGGGAGGGTGGGCAGGCCCTGGCCCAGGTTGGGCAGAGAAGCTGTGGCTGCCCCTGGATCCCTGGAAGTGTCCCAGGCCAAGCTGAAAATAATTGAAATATTTCTCAGGACTTGAGATTCTGGACAAAGGTATGAAGTCAGACTTTTAAGTGTGTGTTTCTAAAAAAATTATCATAGGTTTCAATGACAGTATTTTTGCAATATTTTTATCTGTGTTTTTAAGTTACATTTTTAATTTTGTTTTGAAGATGAAATTGGCCCTCCTGGTGTAAAGCTGGACATCGGTGATACTTTGCTCCACATCCAGATTTCTCCTCCTGGAGGACCTGAGGGGGAAGTCATGAGGAACAACTACCTCTTGTCTTACCGGATTCTGTACTGGAAGAACTCATCAAGTGATGAGGTCTGAACTGATTAACAAATTTCATACACAGCCATAAGTATTTATGACTTAAACCTCGAGTTTGAGTTCCCCTCGAGCAGCTTCTTTACAAGAGAGGCACAGATATGATGTGTCAGTCTGAAAAAAGAGTCAATCTGTGGGGTTTTTTTTTTCTGAAAGGTTCTGTTGAAAATCTGCTCAAGGTGATTTTATCCCACAGTGAGTGAGATTTTAATCTGTTTCCATGGGTGGGGCCGTGTTTAATGTAAGCTGGGATGTAAAAGCTCCGTGTGTCATGAAACAACAAAGTCCTGTGTGCTTTTAGCTCACAGTTTTTTCCATATTTAAATACTTCTTACAGTGAAATATTTTACAGTAGTGGCTGAAAGGGTGCAGGAAGAGAAGGAAACCACCTGCAGCAGGAAGAGGTTTCGTGTTGCACAGACTTGGAGCTGGAAGTGTCACAGTGCTGGCAGCAGTTGGTTCTTGCCAACGAGTGTTTCCTGAATTTTGCTGGGGAGATAACTGGGGGGTTCCTGTTATTTGATTTAATCTGGGTGCCCAGGGAGGTGGTGGAGTCACCAGTGTCCCAGAGGCACTCGGGACGTGGTTTAGGGCTGCCGGGTGACAGCGGGACTGGACGAACCCGAAGGTCCCTTCCAACCTTGACGATTCTGGGAATTCTGCGGCTGCAGTGACGTTTTACAGAACGACTTCTTCATCAGAGGCTGAAATTCTCACCCCTCTGAGTGATTCTTGAACTGTTCACGTGCATCTCATTCTCCCATCTTGGACTTTTCAGGAGGAGGCCAAGGTGAAGGAAACAAAACAAACCGTGGCGACGATCGCCGACCTCGCGCCCGACACCCTGTACTGTGTCAAAGTGCAGGCCTTGTCAGCAGCTTACAACAAAAGCAGTGGCTACAGCCAGGAGGAGTGCATCCAAACCCCTGCAGGTAGGGGAGGCTTGGGGATTGATCCACCTCTGCAAGTCCAGTTATTGACCCTTCGTGGGCCTTCGCGGCTCTCGCTGGTTAAAAACTCTTGGCAGCAGGACCTTGTAGGGTAGAGAGCTTGGATTCCCAGTGCTTGTAAGACATTTTTGGGAATCACTAAATGCCCTGTTTTCAGGGATATTTTACCTTTGGAATTTACACAGTTCTTCTGTGAACGAATTCAGCTTTAACAAGTGCCGTGCTGCAGCGTGAGGAGATAAAAGCCAGTGTCAGAGCCAAAAGCTCACCCTGGTGCCAAGTGAGACTGGGTGGGTTCCACTCCCTCAGAACAGAAGAGAGAGTTTCATGGTGAAGAGAACTGGCCAAATGAAATTTTATTAACACTAGAAAAATTGCTGAATATCCAAACTGTTTAAGAAAATGTAAGAACAGCAATGCTCCAACACATCATAAGCCTTTAGGATTCATTTATACTGTGGTCCTGCTTCGTCTTTATCAAGCCTAAAACAACCCAAATGTTACTTTTTTTTACCTTCATTAGATAAATTCTTTAATCTGTTTTACTAGTTATTAGTCTTCCCATACCCTTCTGTTTTAATAAGCTTATTTAAGACCAAGCAGTGCATTCAGGACAGACCATGCCCTGTCTTTCACACGTGTTCTTACATCCCAGAGTGGAAATCTTTCATTCTCTGATCATAAAAAAGGACCTGATTGTCTGTAATTATGATTATTTGTAGAGTGTCTCTTGGTATCTTGGTTAATTTTAGTATGCTCAGACTCGCTTCAGTTTATTACAGATAGGCAGAGAATCACAGAATGGTTTGGGTTGGGAGGACCTTAAAGCCCATCCAACCCTGATTGTTCTGTGTGCTTGTATTTGATGCTTTTTTGAAGTACAATTCTCTAAGGTGTTGGGATAGCACCAGTTTTTCAGGATCATCACACATGGCTGGTGTGGCACTGTGGAAATGCAGAATATACTGTGATATAATCCTGCAGCAGATTTGGAGCTGATCTGTTCTGTAATCCTTGGTGGTGATGAATGCCTGGACTGAATGGTTTTGATTCCTCTTTTCAGAGAAAGCTTTCCCTCTGATCATTTTAGCCACGTTCATCGTTGCCCTGGTTGTTGTCCTGCTCGTGGCCTTGCCCCTGGTGTTTGTGCTCTACCAGGCCTACAGTAAAATCAAGTATGTGTTCTTCCCAGCCTGCCAACCTCCTCTGAACATCGAGGTGAGCTCACACTGCTTTCACTGAACAGATTGTTCTTGGGAAAATGAACTAGAAATGTTATGGATGGATGTTTCCCTGTCATCCTGCTCTCATGGGAATGCCAGGATTAACTGTAGAGGTTTTAGCAATGGTTCTCCACAAAGGCAGGTGTTGTCTCCAGTTTCCAGATTTTCCTTCAGTTCTTGTGTGGCCTCCTAAGGCTCCAGTCTGTGAAATATTGCAATTCTATAGGTGATGGGCAACTCTGAGCATAGCAAATGAGATATGATTAATGTTTGAGTTGTTTAGTGTTTGAGTGTATGAATGGGATGATGAGGTGGGAACAAGGGACAGGAGGAGAGGGAACGGCCTCCAGCTGGGCCAGGGGAGGCTCAGGTTGGCCAGGAGGAGGAATTTGTTGCTGGAAAGGGTGGTGAGGCCTTGGCAGGGGCTGCCCAGGGAGGTTTGGAGTGCCCAGCCCTGCAGGTGTCCAAGGCAGGCCTGGCCGTGGCACTCAGTGCTCTGGGCTGGGGGA
>NW_020957332.1:6874-17278 GCF_003031625.1 Empidonax traillii | reverse complement strand
AATTTGTTGCTGGAAAGGGTGGTGAGGCCTTGGCAGGGGCTGCCCAGGGAGGTTTGGAGTGCCCAGCCCTGCAGGTGTCCAAGGCAGGCCTGGCCGTGGCACTCAGTGCTCTGGGCTGGGGGACAAGGTGGGGATGGGGCACAGGGGGATCCATGGGCTGGGAGGGCTTTTCCAGCCTCAGGGATCCTGAGATTCAGTGAACTAAACTTCATCCTAATTTTGAGTTGTTGAACATGGGGTAACAAATGGCTATTAGAGGTAGAAAACCTCATGATACTCCTCAGCATGATCATAGAATGCCTGACTGGTTTGGGTTGGGAGGGACCTTAAAGCTCATCTAATTATCCCCCCTGCCATGGGCAGGGACACCTTCCACCAGCCCAGGGTGCTCCAAGCCCCGTCCAACCTGGCCTGGGACACTTCCAGGGATCCAGGGGCAGCCACAGCTTCTCTGCCCAACCTGTGCCAGGGCCTGCCCACCCTCACAGCCAGCAATTCCTTCCTAATCACCACCCTCACAGTAAAGAATCCCATAAACCAGATTTGTGCAACTGTGGTGTGAGGCAGAATCATTATTTAAATTATTTAAATTATTTAAATCATTATATAAATATTGTGTTGGAATGTTCATCCCTCCCTTTTCTCCTTGTGTTTCTCAGGGGTTTGGGGGACAGCTCTGCACCAGCCCTTATCTGTCAGCTCCAGAAGAACCAATAGAGAACTGTTCTATAATTGAATCCATGGTCACATGTGAAGGAAATCAGATCGATTTTAAAGACTACAAACATTCCAAGCAGAGCAGCCGAGACTCAGGAAATTACTCCAACGAGGACAACACTTCAGGGAACAAAGGCTCGGCAGAAACTTTGGAAAAGGAGATAATATAACTCTGAGGAAGGTAAAACTCATCTCTGGGGCCGGCAGCTTGGTGGAACTTCTTTACTGTGGGAGTCACAGCCTGAGGAAGGGGCTGTGACTTTTGGGATCGTTGTCTTTGGGCTTCCAGATCTGCACTTTGTTGGTTGGGAGTCACTGGATGGACTGCACTGATGTGTCACCACGTGAGCAAGCACTGACCTTCTGCATGGAGAGGAGCAGATCTGGACACTCTCTGTGTCAGCTCAGCTCAGCCTGCGTGTTCCACAGCAGAGTTTGTCTCTCTCTGGCTCACAGGGGGTTGTGTTGGGTCCGGTGCGTGCCGGGCCATCCCCCTCAGTCCCGGCGTCTGCTCTCCCAATGTTTACACGGGCAGGAGGAAATCCATGCTGGGTGCAATCCTAAGGACTCCTTGGACATTCTCTTCCAGCCCCTCAGGGGCAGCGCTTGTTGGTTCAGCAGGTCCAGAACAAAGTGCCAAGAGACCCAGAGTGGTGTCAGTGAGGGGCTCCTGAGGCTCCACGTGCAATTCCCACTTCCTTGCTCAGTATCCTACTCCCCATTCCTGCAAGTGCCCAAGGCCAGGTTGGATGTTGCTCTGAGCAACTCGGGCTGGTGCAAGGGAAGGTGTCCCAGCCCATGGCAGGAGGTGGCACTGGGTGGGCTTTAATGTCCCTCCCACCCCAGGCCAGTCTGGGATTCCGTGATTCCTCTGGGATCCTCCCAGAGCACACGGTCATCAGGGCACGGATAGGGATGGGAAGAGGCAGAAGGGATCTTGACTGGGCCAGAAAGGGAAATGTCGCAGTAGAAGCTCTCTGATGGGGTCCAGTTGTCCTGCATTTGGGAGCAAAGGCCCAGCACAGGCCCAGGGCTCCCTGCAGGGGCTGCAGATGGTCAGTGAGGGGCAGCCTGGACTGGTGTGTGCCCCCCACTGCCCCGTAACCAAAAGGGCAAAATGCTGCCTTCTAATTGCATTTCACTTTTAGAAACAATCTCCTGAGAAGGATGTAACTTATTTCTGTCATTAGAAGGACCAAAGGTGAGTTTAGAAGATGCCTTTTAAGAGTGATGAGGGTGTTTGTCACTCAAAGCTGTTCCAGCTCTGTCTTGTCTTGCCAACAGAGTTTTTTGCGTACAAATGATCAGGATGTGCTCCCATAACATTTCAATTTACATACTCCTGTCTGCTGGAGTAATTTTTTTAAGTAGCTTATTTTTTTATGAAGAAATCGCTTTGGATTAAACTGGGTTTGAGCATCATGTGGACTTTTGTTTATTCTGACAAGGAACTCTTGGTGTTTCTATGTCTGTTTTTAATTTTGAATATGTTGCTTGACTTTATAAATTTAATTTCCTTGTGTTCATTGAAGAACATAATAAATTTTGCACATTTATTTCTTTATCCCTGTCTTGGCTCCGTGTATTTCTGATGAAGCTGCGCCGTGGAAGTTCCCAGGAGTTCCTCGGTTGTCCTTCCTGAAAAACCCAACGTGAAGGATATCATAGAATATCAGATTATAGGATATAATAGAATATGATGTCATAGAATATCATAATTATAATGTAATCTTAGGAGTGTTGCATGATTTGGACAAATTCTGTTTAAGGTGGAGGGTTTCACTCTCAGATTTCAAAGCAAAGCAACCAAAAGTTTCTGAAATGGGCGGAATATTTTCCAAGCAATCCACATTTTTCTTGGGAATGTAGAACCAAAGAGATGCTAACGAACATGTATTTATGCTCTTGAGTTTGGTAACGAGATGAGCTCCAGAAAATCTTGTATCAGCTCCTTTAGTGGTGCCAGAAGCAAAAGCAGAGCTGTAAAATGGAAACACTTATTGACCCAACACCTGACACTTACACTGGAACCTTCAGCTCCCAGACACCTGAGGCAACTTCCTTCTGACTTGTTTCAGGTGAATCCAGGCAATACTTGGGAAAGAACTGGGAATGTTGCAGTTCCCTCCACACAGCTCTCTGTTATGGTGCATAAGAGAACTTGGTTTCAGTGGATTTTGTTCACTTCCCAAAGTCCTCCCAGAAATGCAGCCCTTGGAGTGGTTTTCTTCTTCCTCGTTCCATATCCCCAAGGGGTGGCCTGGGAGGTCTTTTCCAGCCTCAGTGACTCTGGGATTCCCTGCTCTGAACCCATCCCATGGGGTGAGCTGATAACTGTTGACAGCTGAGTCCTTTCAGCTGGACAATACAGAGATTGTCCCTTCTGGGGGGGAAACCACGAGCAGGTTCCCCAAATCCGTGTTTGGGAAAGCAAACCCCTTCACCCGTGGTGGACCTGTGGGATGAGGGTGAGATCAGCTGAAGGGGGACCAACACCTGGGAATCATTTCCTGTGTTTGGTCCCAGATTCCGTGGCTTTCCCCCGACTCCTGCTTTTGGAATGGGGTTTGTTACTGGGGTTTATTTGGTTTATGAGGTTTTATCGGTTCATCATTTATTGGGAGGGTATTTGTAACTTAGTAGGCTTTATTTATAGTCTGTTATGGTTTGTTTATTTATTTGTAATTTATTAGAGGTTATTTATGTCTTTATTGTCTACTAGGTTTTATTCTTTCAGACTCACCTGCTTGATGGTGAAAGCCAGGTAAGAACACACAGATAAATCCGTGGTGGAGAACCCCCTGGGTGGTAAATCCATGTGGGATATTGGCTCATTTTCATAGGGATGCTTTGCTGAAGGATAATTGTGCAGAGAATGTGACTGTTCTCTGCACTGACACGGTGTATTTGTATTAATTTATCCTATTATGTTAAAATTTATTTTAAATTTCATTTGTTGTACTATTAATTGATATCTTTTTAAGATATAATAGTTTCAAATATATTTCTAATTATATATAGCTGTATTGAATATTATAACTAATAATATTTATATATTATAATGTAATTTGTTAACTTTTCTATACTGTATTATTAATATATAACATTATAAATTTTGTTATTATAATATATAATTATATTATATATAATATTACATAATGTTATCAGATATGTTTAATGATAATATATATTATCTATAAATATATATTCTATATAACAAAGGTACTGCAGGGATATGCTTTAAGAATCCCAAGGCACCAGACGTACCACTTTTTGCCAAATGGGATTATTTGCCATCGCTGTCTGTGAAAAGTAATCCCAAGTCCCTGGATCAGGGACTATTTCAGGTAGATTTCCAGGAATGTGAGCAAGACTCGCTGCAGTTTTTCCAGCAGGAGTTACCTTTGAGTAGTGATGGCCTTGGTAAATCCTTGTTTTCACCACAGATGGTATTTCCAGTCTTATTTTCCACTGAGGCAAAAAAAACCCAAACAAACAAACAAACAACCCACAGCCCTTAAAGCTGTCCCTGATAACGAATATCCCATGAAAAACCCACCTGGCACTGTGGGCTGTCAGGACAAATCATTTCGTTCAGGTTCTTGGAAAATACCTTGGCAGACTCGAAAAATTTGTGTCCTGGCTGTACAACAGAATCCAGAAGGTCTTGGAATCCCGGGCCAGCAGCTCGTGGCTTGTTTGCACCACGAGCAGCTGGAATATCAGGAAATCCTGATTGAACAGAAAGAGGGACAGACCGGGGGGAGTTTGGTGATGCTGAACCATCCCAGGGTGTGTCAGTGAGTGCAGAGAGGCTGATGGGTGATTACACCCCAGGGTGAGCAGCACGGGGTGGAGTTGATGTGCTGCAGAACCAAATCCTCATGGACACACCAGGCTCGGCAAGTCCCGGACCTTCAACTCCTCCTCTCGTTCCTGCAGTTCCCAGCACCCCAGGAATAGCCTCGTAACCACCCCAAATCCAAGCCTGCTGTCTTGGTGATGCCTTTTCCCCACGGCAGCAAAAGCAGAGCATATTCTAAGCAGAGATGGTGTCAGTGGCAGCTGGTTTAGCTTTCTGGAGCTCCACTCCCTCTCCTCCTTTGATGGATTTCTTTCCCTCCGGGTTTGGTCTCCAGTGCCAGGAAAGGGGGGGGTTCACCTGTCCAGCAGCTCTGCTGGTACCTGATGCCTTCAGCTCCCTCTGCTGACCCTGCAACGGCAAATTAAAAACCAGCTCCGTGAGAGTCGCTTAAAAAGAGACTGATTGCAAATCGAAATGCCCAACCTAGACGGGGATTCTGTGCCCCAGTGCTTAGATTCTTGCCTATATTCCATATTTATGAAGGACTGGCTGTGGGGTCAAGCAGAGCTGTTATTTAAAGTATATCACAGGACTGATTATCTTCTTAATTTTTTGTCCTTCTAGAATTTCAAAGGAGGTTCAAGGCTGGTGTATAAATGTATCATCTTTTTTTAGCTGCTGATTTTGGACAGAAACCAGTACTTTAGGTGTAGCTCTGAACACAAATACCATAAACTGCACCAAGGTGATTATTGCTAGTGGTTATTGTTAGTGATTATTGTTAGTGATTATTGTTAGTGATTATCGCTAGTGGTTATTGTTAGTGGTTATTACTATTCTCTAATGCCAACCACAGATATTTGTCAGTTATTTGAACACCATGTGGCTGCTCTGGGCACGTGTGGCCAGTTTTCACCCTGACTCTCAGGACTTTTAGTTCCTTAATGTCTCCTCCAGAGCTGTTGCTTTGAGGATTTGCCCTGAGGACTCTGATATTTGGAAATAAATGTCCAAAATCCATCCCCTGCAGCAGAGAATCCCTGAGTCTTGAACATTTAAACTGGGTCAGACACATCCCACAATCAGTAAGGTTGGAAAACACCTCCAAGATCGTGACTCCACCAACTCCCTGGAGGTAAAACACCCCCAGGAAATCCCATGGTTGGAAAGGTGAAAAATCTGGAAGATGGTGGTGGTTTGGTGATGTTCCCCTGCGGGAGGGATGATGCATTTACAGCCTCTTTGAACTTGTGTTGGCATTGAGGCTGTAAATGTACAAACACAATCTAAATTCTCCTCCGAATCAGCCCGGGTTTCCAGCCCTGAGAGGCAGCTGCTGCTGGGTGGGCTCTCCTTTCCCCTGCCTGGATCTCTCACTCCTGGCTCTCCATGTTTAGAAAATGAGGAGCATCCACCTCCTCTCAGTTCTGCTGAACAGAAATTTCCTTTCTCACCCTCCTCACAAACTGCCTTTTTTTTGTTGTTGTGAGGCCCTTGGTGACCTCCTGAAAGCTTTGCTGCTGCGACCACTTTTCCCTCATCTCTCACTTTCTTGTTCAGATCAGGTATTAGAACAGTTTCTCCCTGCAGGAGTGGTCAGGCCTTGCAATGAGTGTCCCAGGGAGGTGGTGGAGTCCCTGTGTCTGGGAGTGTCCCACAGGTGTCTGGGTGTGGCCCTTGGGGACAGGGATTAGGGGGGATCCTGGTGGTGCTGTGGGACTGTGAACCTTTCATTACCAGAACCAATATGTCATCAGAGAATGTGCCTCAGGGTGTGCTCTTCAAATCGATTTTAATTCATTTCATTTCACCTTCTTTGATTGTAATTAAGTTGTTTTCAGCTCCTACCCTGTCCCCTTGAAAACTCCCTCACCAGAAAGTGCAATTCTGCATCAACGTTGGATCCTTGTCCAGAGGGACCGTGGAGATGCTGCCAGGGCTGGAGCCCCTCTGCTCTGGGACAGGCTGGGAGAGCTGGGGGGGTTCACCTGGAGAAGAGAAGGATCCAGGGAGACCTGAGAGCCCCTTGCAGGGCCTAAAGGGGCTCCAGGAGAGCTGGAGAGGGACTGGGGACAAGGCATGGAGGGACAGGACACAGGGAATGGCTTCAAACTACCAGAGGGCAGGGTTAGGTGGGAGATTGGGAAGGAATTGCTGGCTGGGAGGGTGGGCAGGCCCTGGCACAGGTTGGGCAGAGAAGCTGTGGCTGCCCCTGGATCCCTGGAAGTGTCCCAGGCCAGGTTGGATGGGGCTTGGAGCACCCTGGGCTGGTGGAAGGTGTCCCTGCCCAGGGCAGGGGGTGGGATGAGATGATCTTTGAGGTCCCTCCCAACCCAACCCTTCCCGGATTCTGACTCTCTCTAAATGTCACTATTTGAGGAACTTGCTTTTTTTCAGCCACTGTGGTCTTTTTTTCACAACAACTATTTGCAGCTCTCAGTGTCATGCCCAGGCATTTAAATTCATGGTGCATTTCAGCCATCAGGACGTGCCTCTTCTTAGAAATTTTGATCTGCAAGCCAAGTTTACTTCCAGCAGATATGGGGTGTTTGTCTCTCCACATAAGACCAGCTGGGTTTGCTGATTATATAAAGTGCTCTGAGCAGGCTGTTTGCATGACTAACTGGCTGCACTTCCTCCCTGTCTCGAGACGATTTCATCAGGAGTTACTGTAAATGAATCACTAAAAACTTTTTTTTTTTTTTAAGCCTCCCAGCCTGCTGAAATGCAGATACTCCTGGAGGCTCAAGGCCTCCAGGAAATCCTGCTCTAGTTCTCAATTTACGAGTAAACATCTGAAATCCTGCTCTGGTTCAGAACACAGGGAGGGATGTGTTGCTTCTTTCCTTTGTCATCTCTCCTTTTAACAGGCACAAAGAGTGTTACCTGAGCCTCATATGAAATCATGGAATCCCAGACTGGTTTGGGTTAGGAGGGACCTTAAAGCCCATCCAGTGCCACCCCTGCCATGGGCAGGGACACCTTCCACCAGCCCAGGGTGCTCCAAGCCCCGTCCAACCTGGGGCAAGCTCCTGCTGGGACACATTTGTATTAACTGCTAAAGGAATACAAGGATTTCCTCCCTTTTGCCTGGATATCAGCTGCTGACTGGTGTGTCCTGGGATTACAAACACTGCCCTTTGCTACCACATGGAAATACCAAGAGTGACAGCTCCAACTTTCCAGTTAAAACTCAAATCTCTTCCCTGGGGTGACATAATTGTCTATACCTTTAGGTGTAGCACCTTCCAGTGCTCCAGAAGAGAAGGAGCCAGGGAGACCTGAGAGCCTCTTGCAGGGCCTGAAGGGGCTCCAGGAGAGCTGGAGAGGGACTGGGGACAAGGGATGGAGGGACAGGACACAGGGAATGGCTTCCCACTGCCAGAGGGCAGGGATAGATGGGAGATTGGAACCAAGATGTCTTGCTGAATTGGAGATGCCCCTTTACACATCTAAATACCCTTCCACGACCTCCAAAAGGCCCCAGTTGGCAGAGGAGGGTCCAGATGGTCCCAGCTTTCTCACACACATCAGCAGAGCCACCACAGCAGAGCTTGCAGGGGGAGGGTTTGAGGCTGACCAGACCAGTCTGGGTTTTCTGTCAGACCCTTCCTTTTCATGTCAGGCCAGTATCAAACAGCTCAGTTCCATTTCTCTTCCAGGAAGAAGACTGAAAATCCAAGCAGCAAAACCCAGGAGTTGCTATTAATGAGGTAAGAGTTTGAAGAGCTTTTGGCTAATTGTCTGGAATTTGTTTAAGGCTTTGCTGAAGCGTGGTTTGAATAGGAAGGAGATTCTTCTGCTTTGTTTGCTTCCTTATTTCAGTTTCTTAACTGAATGTGGTTCTTTACACAAGACGTCTGGAAGAGGAGGGGGAAGGAGGAACACAAGGAAGGGATTGATTTGCCTCTCAAACCACTGTGATCCTAAAATTGTTCCCCTCCCAACCTCTACCTGATGTAAGAGGTGTCCCTGAGTCTGTCAGTGGATTCATTCCACCTTTATCTGTGTGTTATTTTTTGAGAACTTCCTTATTTTTCATGAATTCAAATGTATTTTCAAGGTTCTGCACCAGGAGTTTGGCTGCAGAAAAATCCCAGGATCCTTTATCCCTTCCTGTCTGATTTGACACTGACTTTGCTTTCTGCTCCCTAAGCTCAGGGAAAATAAAGCAACGTACAGAATTATCTCTGAATCTGGAGGTTCTACAGATTTCCTGGGTTCACAATGTCAGGAGCAGATGTTGCATCTCCTCCAGCTCTCTCTTCCCTCCATCAAATGCCTTTATTCTCTGTTCTCTCTGCTCTCCTTCAGCTCCCAGTTTTAAGAAGTCATCCCTCATCCACTGAGGGTGAAAACCACGTATTCCATTTTTTCATGAAGGCACAACCATTTTGATCTCCCTTCTAACAGAGAAGACCATCAGAGAGTAATTTCTTGGGCTTTGGCTTGAGGAAGCTGAAGGTGAGAGAGAGATCAGCTGGGAGGAAACCCAAAGGCTGCCCAAGATTTCTCTCTGGGCTGGCAAAGGGCAAACACACATGACAAGTTCTGGGATTTCTGTAACAGTGTCTGTCAGCAGAAGGGAGGAGGGAAACCCCACTGCCTCAGTCACCCCTCGAGTTTCCTTAGTTTCGAGTTGCTCCACGTTTCCTCTGTGAATCAAAACCTCAATGCGTGAATTTGAGATGCCACTCGAATTAACGTGCCTTCTGAACGCGCTGTTTTGCTGTTTAATGTTCCTGCTCAGAAGCTGCCAGGGCTGTCCCAGCACTGCCCCTGCAGCCGTTTCTGAGGGTAAATGGCTGGAATTGCTGCGCTGGCTCCAGCGGGGAGTGTGGTGATGAAGGGATCGCGCCAGGGGAATCCCAACGCGAAGCGCCGGGAGCAGACGGTTTCAGCAGAAGCGTTCAGAGACGTGAGTCACATCTTCCCAGAAGGGTTCAGGACAAGGTCAGACATGTGGAGTGCGGAGAAAACAAGCTCAGTCTCTGACTGACTGACTGTAATCTCCATCACCACCTTTCGGCTCGTTTGACGGTGATCATCAACCAATCAATCTGCATTTTGCAGTGTTTCCTTACTCCCCCCCCCTTTTTTTTTTTAAAGTTCTCCTTTCTAACATTCACCATTTTTGTCAGCGTTAGAAGGCTTTGCCTGGGGTTCTGACCAGTTTTATCCCTGCTGCTCCCCGCAGACAGAGGATCTCTGCCCTCAGAGCTGCAGGAGGCAAGAGCAGGGCTAAGAGAAAGGGAGAAATCTCTCCTGCCGTGGGGAAAGGGCTGAAGTGCTGCGGAAATCGGGTGACTCATCCGAGCTCATTGGGGAATCAAAGCTGCGCAGCACTTACTGAGCGCTCTGACCACGAGGCTCTTTCCTTGTGCCAGCCCTGCTCAGGAAATTCAGGCAGCCAAACATCATCTGGACTGACTAAAGATGTTTTAAGCACCCTAACCCTGCGCGGTTTCCTCTGTTGGCAATCATGCTGATTGCCTAATAATAACAATAATAGTAATAATAATAATAACAATAATAATAACAACCGCCCATATTTTCTCTCTGAAGTGTTTGAGAGTATTTCGACTTTGTTCAGGAGACACGTGAAATGCCCCCCTGCTTTATGGTGCTTTTAACTAAAGCCGTGTCAAGGGTCTTACATTAAAACCTAATTTAAAACCTAAGAATTAAAAGCTGTGCCAGTGAATTATTGTAAAACAACCCGTCTATTAGGCAGCAATGGTGGGAGGAACGCAGCCTCCCGGCTCCACCTCCGGCGTTTTTAACCCGAATATTGTGTTATCAGCAGCATCAGCGAAGGGGTGCGGTTGGGGGTAACCACGGGCTGGTGTCACGCTCGATGCACCCCGAGAAAAGCGGGGAAC
>NW_020957332.1:2512-5565 GCF_003031625.1 Empidonax traillii | reverse complement strand
GGGGGGAGTGTAGGGGGGTGCGGGGGAGAGTGCAGGGTGGGTGCGGGACGCGGGGTGCGCGGGGGTTGCGCGGGGGGGGCGGGGCGCGGGTGGATGAGCGGGGGGCGGTCGGGTCCCGCTGCTCGGGGCCGATGCCGTGCCCGATGCTGTGCCCGTGCCCGGGGCCGTGCCCATTCCGGGGGCCGTGCCCGTGCCCGATGCTGTGCCCGATGCCGTGCCCATGCCCGGGGCTTCCCCGCTCGGTTCCTCCCCCGGGTTTCCGGGGCCGGGCCGGGGGCAGCGGGGCTGGGGCTCAGCCCGTGCCCGGAGCGGCCCGGAGATGGGGATGGGGATGGGGATGGGGATGGGGATGGGGATGGGGATGGGGACAGGGACGGCCCGGGGGGTCTCACCCCGCCGGAGCGCTGAGCGGGGACGAGCCTGGATGTCTTTGCCGATCCCGGGAATGCTCCTCCCAAAAATCCCGCTGTTGGCCGGGCTGACCGGTGCGGGTCCAGCCTGGAGGGGCTCGATTCGGTGCCGGTGACGTGGCTGAGGGTTGTGATGTGGCACCTGGGCGTTCATTAAACTCCGATTTCATGGCTCGACGCTAGGATTGGATTTGGATTCTGTGGAAATGCTTTGCCATAGTGGGGGAGGTTTGCTCTGCAGGCTGGGTCTGGGATAGAGGTCACCGGGGTAATCCCGGCTCCAGGGTGTGTGCAGGGATCCAGGGTGTGTGCAGGGATCCAGTGTGTGTCCAGGGATCCAGTGTGTGTCCAGGGATCCAGGGTGTGTGCAGGGATCCAGGGTGTGAGCAGGGATCCAGTGTGTGTGCAGGGATCCAGTGTGTGTCCAGGGATCCAGTGTGTCTCCAGGGATCCAGGGTGTCTCCAGGGATCCAGTGTGTGTCCAGGGATCCAGGGTGTGTGCAGGGATCCAGTGTGTGTGCAGGGATCTAGGGTGTGTCCAGGGATCCAGGGTGTGTGCAGGGATCCAGTGTACACTGGGTAATATTTCATATCCCTCCCTGCACAAACCAGTGTGGGGCTGAGTGAGTTGTGCACACAGCGTGGTGCTTGCTCAGGCATGAAGGTTCCTCCGTGAGTTCATCACGTCCCTGCCCTATTTCCTGGTATTGGTCAAGGTCTGGCCAACCAGCGTGGGACCCTGTTTGGGGACAGCTGCTGTTCCACACCTGCTTGGCTGTTCTGTGGCAAGCCAGGGCAGTGTTGACCAGTAGGATCCCATCAGCAGCAGTGGGATTTCCCAGGGAGCTCTTAGAATCATAAAATCACAGACTGGTTTGGGCTTGGTGGGACCTTAAAGGTCATCTCATTCCACCCCCTGCCACGGGCAGGGAACCTTCCACTAGAACATGTTACGAGATGAGGAGCCGATTTGGTGCTCTAGAACGGCAAAAGTCCATAAAAAAATCCCCAAACCCACAGATTTCTGGTTTTGCCAGTTTAGCAAAACCCCGATTTCTCAGGCTGGTGCAGGAGAAGGGAAGGGCACAGGGATCACTGAGGACAGGATGGAGCTGTGGCAGGGCCGGGGTGCCCAAGCTGAGCTGCTTTCACACGCTGTAACCTGTGGCTTCACACTCTGCTGTGTGAAAGCTCTGAATTGTGGTGTGAGCGTCAGGAAGTCTCTGCAGCAGGAAAAAACAATCTGAACATTGTTTGGCAGCTGCTCTGAAAGAACCAGGTGTGGGAAACACTCCCCCCACCCTCTGGGCAGAAAGGAAGGAGGGAGCATGGCAGCCTTTCCCTGCCTGGGGTAGTTTTGGTTTCTGGGATTCCTGGGTCTGTTGGTGCTGGGTTTGAAGTGTTGGTTTTGTTATTTTGGGTAGTTTATTTTGTTATTTTGTTATTTATGAAAAACAGAGATGGTGAAGGAGCTGTGTGTGATTTCAGACAGTGAAGTCACTGCCCTTGTCAGGGGGCGAGATCTGATGGAAATCTGGATGAGTTCCCTGGGTGTGTTGTGAAAGCAGCTCCTCAGGGAGCAGTGAGGGTCCCCTGGCACGAGGCATCCTCGTGTTCAGCTGCACAACCTGCAGTTCTGATGACTTGGTCAGTGGTTTTTCAGCTGGCAGGGGAAATGATGTGTTTCTGAACACTAATATGGGGCAAAGCAGCCCTTGTGCAGACATGGCATCCCAGACTGAGCTGGGTGGGAAGGCACCTTAATTAATACTTAATTACCCAGTGCCACCCCTGCCATGGGCAGGGACACCTTCCAGCAGCCCAGGCTGCTCCAAGCCCCGTCCAACCTGGCCTTGGACACTTCCAGGGATCCAGGGGCAGCCACAGCTTCTCTGGGCAACCTGTGCCAGGGCCTGCCCACCCTCCCAGCCAGCAATTCCTTCCCAATATCCCATCTATCCCTTGCCCTTCACTGGTCTTTTCTGTCTTTGTGTAAAAGGGGGAGAATTGCTGCCTCTTTGGGTTTCGTTCTCAGAGCTGTCTGGGATTTGGTGGCACGAGTGTCACGTCTGAGAGCACAGTGACTGATGGTGTGAGATACCTCACCACACGCCACACCAGCAGTGAGAGTGCGACAGAGAATCTGTGGGACTGGGAAGTGAAAACTTCTCATGAATGGAGGTTACCTGGGGCCTCTAAAGCACCAGGAGACCAGCAGTGTGGGGAGCTGGAAGGAATCTCAGACAGGCTTGCAGTGCTGAAGGAGGCAGGGGGGACCTGGGGCCCCGGGGGTTTACTGAGAGCACCACTCAGACTTGAGGCTAAGAAATTACTGACAGACCTAATTAAACCTTTGGGAGAATCCCAGACTGGTTTGGGTTGGGAGAGACCTTAAATCCCATCCAGTGCCACCCCTGCCTGGAGAAGAGGAGGCTCAGGAGGGACCTTCTCACTCTCCCTGACAGGAGGGGGCAGGGAGGGGGGGTCGGGCTCTGCTGCCACATCCCAAGGGAAAGGAGGAGAGGAAATGGCCTCAAAGTGCCCCAGGGCAGGTTCAGAGCAGAGAGCAGAAACAATTTGTCCCTGCAGGAGTGGTCAGGCCTTGCAATGAGTGTCCCAGGGAGGTGGTGGAGTCCCTGTGTG
>NW_020957332.1:0-2325 GCF_003031625.1 Empidonax traillii | reverse complement strand
GGGCTCTGCTGCCACATCCCAAGGGAAAGGAGGAGAGGAAATGGCCTCAAAGTGCCCCAGGGCAGGTTCAGAGCAGAGAGCAGAAACAATTTGTCCCTGCAGGAGTGGTCAGGCCTTGCAATGAGTGTCCCAGGGAGGTGGTGGAGTCCCTGTGTGTGGGAGTGTCCCAGAGGGGTCTGGATGTGGCCCCTGGGGACACAGATTAGGGGTGATTGTGGTGGCACTGGGTGGTCCTGGAGGTCTCTTCCAGCCTTGTTTCTGTGATTCTGGGAGCCTAATTTATGGCTTTCTGGGGATGGGAGGGGTTTGTTGTTTTGTGCTGGACTTGGTACTTTGGTACTTCCAGCATTATGGAGTGAATAAAACCAGGGAGTTCAGCTCATACAAACAGGGAATCCCAGACTGGTTTGGGTTGGAAGGGACCTTAAGTATTATCTAGTGCCACCCCTGCCGTGGGCAGGGACACCTCCCACCAGCCCAGGGTGCTCCAAGCCCCGTCCAACCTGGCCTTGGACACTTCCAGGGATCCAGGGGCAGCCACAGCTTCTCTGCCCAACCTGTGCCAGGGCCTGCCCACTGAATTGTATCAATACCAGAGCAGCTGGAAACGAGGTGAGGAGGAGGAAGGAGGAGAAATGGTTTTGCCTGAGAAGCAGTGAAATGTGGTGTGTGGTGATAGTCCTGCAAATGTGGCACATGATGATAGCAGCGAAGCTGTGGCATGTGGTGACGGAGACCGAAATTTGGTCACTGTGTGCCTGGGTGTTTCAATAATTATTTTTCTTCTTCTTCTTTCTTTAGAACCTTCTCCCCATTTAGCAGCTCCAAAGAATGTGGAGGTTTATTCCCACAACTTCCACAGTTTGCTGAGATGGTCTCCAGGGGGGACAGACTCGGTGTTATACACAGTCCACTATAGAACGTGAGTAAATAGTTCTAAAAGCAGCTCATTTTGTCCTAATTCAGTGACACAATTAGTTTTAAACCCCTGAAAAGCGTAACTATGAATAAGCACAGAAAGGAAAGCATGTTTTTGCCACAGATGCTTTTATGTGTCTCCAAAAGCAGCTTCTGAGAGGCTGTGATGTGTCCACCGGGCTGAGGAAAGGTTGAAGACATGAAGAGCAGCCAGAAATGCTGGCCAGTTCCCTGCGGAATTTTAGCCTGATTCTCTCTGCTCAGTTTGAATTTTCCCATTTAAATTTAATTTTCCCTGGGGAGATGGAGACGCTGAGAGGGCCGGGGGGTTCTGCCCAGGTGAAAGCCGCGGTCTCGCCAAAATCATCTGGGTGGGAGGGCTTGTGTTGTAGGTGCTGGCACCGTTCTGCTGAGGGTTTACTCCTGCTTTTTTGGCACAGCAGAGGGGCCTTTCCTGTGTGGAATGAGATGAACTGCACCCGGATCCCCCAGACCCGGTGTGAGTTCCCCCTGGCGATTCAGAAGCGGCGCTGGACGATCTTCCTGCGAGTGAGGGCTGAGCAGGGCCAGGACAGCTCGGGCTGGGTGGAGACCCGGCCCTTCGTGGCAGAGAGGAACAGTAAGTGCTGGCTTTGCTGCCAGGGTCTGTCTGTCTCTCTCCAAGGAGGTTTCTTTGAGAAAACTTCCCTGCCTTTTTGGCTCTGTTGTGCGGAGTCAAAGGCAGAGGGTTGGAGGTGTTTGCCCTCAGAGGTCTCAGCGGGATTTGATACTCCCCTGGTGCTGCTGTGGTGGCTCAGGGCTGTCTCAGCAGGTGTCACGAGAGAAACAGGAGTTTCCTGGGGGGTTGTTGAGCCTTCCCAGAGCCACAACCTTCTTTTGGTGGAGAGTTTTCCATTTTCTCATTTCCCCACTGAGCTCCTCCCGCATGAACCCCTTGGACTCGTGGCAGTCTGAGGCAAACCCACCTGCTTCTGGTGAGCAGATCCCTGTCCCGATAAATATCGATGGTCTGATAAATGTAAATTGTCCTCATAAATAGAAATTGTCCTGGCTGCAGTGTAGAAGTGTCAAGGACACTTTATAAATTATAGAAACCAAGATTGGTTTGGTTTGGGAGGGACCTTAAAGCTCATCCAGTCCCACCCCCTGTCATGGGCAGGGACACCTTCCACTAGACCATGCCAGGAGTGATTTTGCTGTTAGTAAGCACCACTGGCAGTACTTTATTAGTATTTTTCATGATTTAGACCTCAAAAGTATTTCACCAAAGGAAACCATCATGTTTACCATGAAGGTCAGATGGAGACATCAAATCAAGGAGGGGTAAAGTAGTTATTTCTCTTCCAATCTATTGACTCAAGGCACTGTGGTTTTTAGGGAACGTGGAATTTGTGGCAGGCTGAGCAA